>NW_026969467.1:0-39440 GCF_028390025.1 Pseudophryne corroboree
CATTGCATTTTTCTCCCAAACGAAGGACACTAGAAAAATTTTTTTAAAGCCTCCTGTTAGGCCATCATCTACACGACATAGCCCTGAATTTTCCAATGCGCAGCTCTTTGCAAAAGAGAGATATTGGCAAGGAAAAGCTGTCTTGTACCATTGCATTTTTCTCCCAAACGAAGGACACTATAAAGAAAATTTTAAAGCCTCCTGTTAGGCCATCATCTACACGACATAGCCCTGAATTTTCCAATGCGCAGCTCTTTGCAAAAGAGAGATATTGGCAAGGAAAAGCTGTCTTGTACCTTTGCATTTTTCTCCCAAACGAAGGTCACTAGAAAGAAAATTTTAAAGCCTCCTGTTAAGCCATCATCTACACGACATAGCCCTGAATTTTCCAATGCGCAGCTCTTTGCAAAAGAGAGATATTGGCAAGGAAAAGCTGTCTTGTACCTTTGCATTTTTCTCCCAAACGAAGGACACTAGAAAGAAAATTTTAAAGCCTCCTGTTAGGCCATCATCTACACGACATAGCCCTGAATTTTCCAATGCGCAGCTCTTTGCAAAAGAGAGATATTGGCAAGGAAATGCTGTCTTGTACCTTTGCATTTTTCTCCCAAACGAAGGACACTAGAAAGAAAATTTTAAAGCCTCCTGTTAGGCCATCATCTACACGACATAGCCCTGAATTTTCCAATGCGCAGCTCTTTGCAAAAGAGAGATATTGGCAAGGAAAAGCTGTCTTGTACCTTTGCATTTTTCTCCCAAACGAAGGACACTAGAAATAAAATTTTAAAGCCTCCTGTTAGGCCATCATCTACACGACATAGCCCTGAATTTTCCAATGCGCAGCTCTTTGCAAAACAGAGATATTCTCAAGGAAAAGCTGTCTTGTACCATTGCATTTTTCTCCCAAACGAAGGTCACTAGAAAGAAAATTTTAAAGCCTCCTGTTAGGCCATCATCTACACGACATAGCCCTGAATTTTCCAATGCGCAGCTCTTTGCAAAAGAGAGATATTGGCAAGGAAAAGCTGTCTTGTACCATTGCATTTTTCTCCCAAACGAAGGACACTAGAAAGAAAATTTTAAAGCCTCCTGTTAGGCCATCATCTACACGACATAGCCCTGAATTTTCCAATGCGCAGCTCTTTGCAAAAGAGAGATATTGGCAAGGAAAAGCTGTCTTGTACCTTTGCATTTTTCTCCCAAACGAAGGTCACTAGAAAGAAAATTTTAAAGCCTCCTGTTAAGCCATCATCTACACGACATAGCCCTGAATTTTCCAATGCGTAGCTCTTTGCAAAAGAGAGATATTGGCAAGGAAAAGCTGTCTTGTACCTTTGCATTTTTCTCCCAAACGAAGGACACTAGAAAGAAAATTTTAAAGCCTCCTGTTAGGCCATCATCTACACGACATAGCCCTGAATTTTCCAATGCGCAGCTCTTTGCAAAAGAGAGATATTGGCAAGGAAAAGCTGTCTTGTACCATTGCATTTTTCTCCCAAACGAAGGACACTAGAAAGAAAATTTTAAAGCCTCCTGTTAGGCCATCATCTACACGACATAGCCCTGAATTTTCCAATGCGTAGCTCTTTGCAAAAGAGAGATATTGGCAAGGAAAAGCTGTCTTGTACCTTTGCATTTTTCTCCCAAACGAAGGACACTAGAAAGAAAATTTTAAAGCCTCCTGTTAGGCCATCATCTACACGACATAGCCCTGAATTTTCCAATGCGTAGCTCTTTGCAAAAGAGAGATATTGGCAAGGAAAAGCTGTCTTGTACCTTTGCATTTTTCTCCCAAACGAAGGACACTAGAAAGAAAATTTTAAAGCCTCCTGTTAGTGCATCATCTACACGACATAGCCCTTACTTTTCCAAAGCTTAGCTCTTTGCAAAAGAGAGATATTGGCAAGGAAAAGCTGTCTTGTACCTTTGCATTTTTCTCCCAAACGAAGGACACTAGAATGAAAATTTTAAAGCCTCCTGTTAGTGCTTCATCTACACGGTATAGCCCTGAATTTTCCAATGCGTAGCTCTTTGCAAAAGAGAGATATTGGCAAGGAAAAGCTGTCTTGTACCTTTGCATTTTTCTCCCAAACGAAGGACACTAGAATGAAAATTTTAAAGCCTCCTGTTAGGCCATCATCTACACGGCATAGCCCTAAATTTTCCAATGCGCAGCTCTTTGCAAAAGAGAGATATTGGCAAGGAAAAGCTGTCTTGTACCTTTGCATTTTTCTCCCAAACGAAGGACACTAGAATGAAAATTTTAAAGCCTCCTGTTAGGCCATCATCTACACGACATAGCCCTGAATTTTCCAATGCGCAGCTCTTTGCAAAAGAGAGATATTGGCAAGGAAAAGCTGTCTTGTACCATTGCATTTTTCTCCCAAACGAAGGACACTAGAAAGAAAATTTTAAAGCCTCCTGTTAAGCCATCATCTACACGACATAGCCCTGAATTTTCCAATGCGTAGCTCTTTGCAAAAGAGAGATATTGGCAAGGAAAAGCTGTCTTGTACCATTGCATTTTTCTCCCAAACGAAGGACACTAGAAAGAAAATTTTAAAGCCTCCTGTTAGGCCATCATCTACACGACATAGCCCTGAATTTTCCAATGCGCAGCTCTTTGCAAAAGAGAGATATTGGCAAGGAAAAGCTGTCTTGTACCATTGCATTTTTCTCCCAAACGAAGGACACTAGAAAGAAAATTTTAAAGCCTCCTGTTAGGCCATCATCTACACGACATAGCCCTGAATTTTCCAATGCGCAGCTCTTTGCAAAAGAGAGATATTGGCAAGGAAAAGCTGTCTTGTACCTTTGCATTTTTCTCCCAAACGAAGGTCACTAGAAAGAAAATTTTAAAGCCTCCTGTTAAGCCATCATCTACACGACATAGCCCTGAATTTTCCAATGCGTAGCTCTTTGCAAAAGAGAGATATTGGCAAGGAAAAGCTGTCTTGTACCTTTGCATTTTTCTCCCAAACGAAGGACACTAGAAAGAAAATTTTAAAGCCTCCTGTTAGGCCATCATCTACACGACATAGCCCTGAATTTTCCAATGCGCAGCTCTTTGCAAAAGAGAGATATTGGCAAGGAAAAGCTGTCTTGTACCTTTGCATTTTTCTCCCAAACGAAGGACACTAGAAAGAAAATTTTAATTAGGCCATCATCTACACGACATAGCCCTGAATTTTCCAATGCGCAGCTCTTTGCAAAAGAGAGATATTGGCAAGGAAAAGCTGTCTTGTACCATTGCATTTTTCTCCCAAACGAAGGACACTAGAAAGAAAATTTTAAAGCCTCCTGTTAGGCCATCATCTACACGACATAGCCCTGAATTTTCCAAAGCGCAGCTCTTTGCAAAAGAGAGATATTGGCAAGGAAAAGCTGTCTTGTACCTTTGCATTTTTCTCCCAAACGAAGGACACTAGAAAGAAAATTTTAAAGCCTCCTGTTAGGCCATCATCTACACGACATAGCCCTGAATTTTCCAATGCGCAGCTCTTTGCAAAAGAGAGATATTGGCAAGGAAAAGCTGTCTTGTACCATTGCATTTTTCTCCCAAACGAAGGACACTAGAAAGAAAATTTTAAAGCCTCCTGTTAGACCATCATCTACA
The DNA here is from genome assembly GCF_028390025.1 of Pseudophryne corroboree. Taxonomy (NCBI): domain Eukaryota; kingdom Metazoa; phylum Chordata; class Amphibia; order Anura; family Myobatrachidae; genus Pseudophryne; species Pseudophryne corroboree. The sequence continues at coordinate 3,617 of NW_026969467.1, forward strand.
CGGCATAGCCATGAATTTTCCAATGCGCAGCTCTTTGCAAAAGAGAGATATTGGCAAGGAAAAGCTATCTTGTACCTTTGCATTTTTCTCCCAAACAAAGGACACTAGAATTAAAATTTTAAAGCCTCCTGTTAGGCCATCATCTACACGACATAGCCCTGAATTTTCCAATGCGCAGCTCTTTGCAAAAGAGAGATATTGGCAAGGAAAAGCTGTCTTGTACCTTTGCATTTTTCTCCCAAACGAAGGACACTAGAAAGAAAATTTTAAAGCCTCCTGTTAGGCCATCATCTACACGACATAGCCCTGATTTTTCCAATGCGCAGCTCTTTGCAAAAGAGAGATATTGGCAAGGAAAAGCTGTCTTGAACCATTTCATTTTTCTCCCAAACGAAGGACACTAGAAAGAAAATTTTAAAGCCTCCTGTTAGGCCATCATCTACACGACATAGCCCTGAATTTTCCAATGCGCAGCTCTTTGCAAAAGAGAGATATTGGCAAGGAAAAGCTGTCTTGTACCTTTGCATTTTTCTCCCAAACGAAGGACACTAGAATTAAAATTTTAAAGCCTCCTGTTAGGCCATCATCTACACGACATAGCCCTGAATTTTCCAATGCGCAGCTCTTTGCAAAAGAGAGATATTGGCAAGGAAAAGCTGTCTTGTACCTTTGCATTTTTCTCCCAAACGAAGGACACTAGAATTAAAATTTTAAAGCCTCCTGTTATGCCATCATCTACACGACATAGCCCTGAATTTTCCAATGCGCAGCTCTTTGCAAAAGAGAGATATTGGCAAGGAAAAGCTGTCAGGTACCTTTGCATTTTTCTCCCAAACGAAGGACACTAGAATTAAAATTTTAAAGCCTCCTGTTAGGCCATCATCTACACGACATAGCCCTGAATTTTCCAATGCGCAGCTCTTTGCAAAAGAGAGATATTGGCAAGGAAAAGCTGCCTTGTACCTTTGCATTTTTCTCCCAAACGAAGGTCACTAGAAAGAAAATTTTAAAGCCTCCTGTTAGGCCATCATCTACACGACATAGCCCTGAATTTTCCAATGCGTAGCTCTTTGCAAAAGAGAGATATTGGCAAGGAAAAGCTATCTTGTACCTTTGCATTTTTCTCCCAAACGAAGGACACTAGAATTAAAATTTTAAAGCCTCCTGTTAGGCCATCATCTACACGACATAGCCCTGAATTTTCCAATGCGCAGCTCTTTGCAAAAGAGAGATATTGGCAAGGAAAAGCTGTCTTGTACCTTTGCATTTTTCTCACAAACGAAGGACACTAGAAAGAAAATTTTAAAGCCTCCTGTTAGGCCATCATCTACACGACATAGCCCTGAATTTTCCAATGCGTAGCTCTTTGCAAAAGAGAGATATTGGCAAGGAAAAGCTGTCTTGTACCTTTGCATTTTTCTCCCAAACGAAGGACACTAGAAAGAAAATTTTAAAGCCTCCTGTTAGGCCATCATCTACACGACATAGCCCTGATTTTTCCAATGCGCAGCTCTTTGCAAAAGAGAGATATTGGCAAGGAAAAGCTGTCTTGTACCATTGCATTTTTCTCCCAAACGAAGGACACTAGAAAGAAAATTTTAAAGCCTCCTGTTAGGCCATCATCTACACGACATAGCCCTGAATTTTCCAATGCGCAGCTCTTTGCAAAAGAGAGATATTGGCAAGGAAAAGCTGTCTTGTACCTTTGCATTTTTCTCCAAACGAAGGACACTAGAATTAAAATTTTAAAGCCTCCTGTTAGGCCATCATCTACACGACATAGCCCTGAATTTTCCAATGCGCAGCTCTTTGCAAAAGAGAGATATTGGCAAGTAAAAAGCTGTCTTGTACCTTTGCATTTTTCTCCCAAACGAAGGACACTAGAATTAAAATTTTAAAGCCTCCTGTTATGCCATCATCTACACGACATAGCCCTGAATTTTCCAATGCGCAGCTCTTTGCAAAAGAGAGATATTGGCAAGGAAAAGCTGTCTTGTACCTTTGCATTTTTCTCCCAAACGAAGGACACTAGAATTAAAATTTTAAAGCCTCCTGCTATGCCATCATCTACACGACATAGCCCTGAATTTTCCAATGCGCAGCTCTTTGCAAAAGAGAGATATTGGCAAGGAAAAGCTGTCAGGTACCTTTGCATTTTTCTCCCAAACGAAGGACACTAGAATTAAAATTTGAAAGCCTCCTGTTAGGCCATCATCTACACGACATAGCCCTGAATTTTCCAATGCGTAGCTCTTTGCAAAAGAGAGATATTGGCAAGAAAAAGCTGTCTTGTACCTTTGCATTTTTCTCCCAAACGAAGGACACTAGAAAGAAAATTTTAAAGCCTCCTGTTAGGCCATCATCTACACGACATAGCCCTGATTTTTCCAATGCGCAGCTCTTTGCAAAAGAGAGATATTGGCAAGGAAAAGCTGTCTTGTACCATTGCATTTTTCTCCCAAACGAAGGACACTAGAAAGAAAATTTTAAAGCCTCCTGTTAGGCCATCATCTACACGACATAGCCCTGAATTTTCCAATGCGCAGCTCTTTGCAAAAGAGAGATATTGGCAAGGAAAAGCTGTCTTGTACCTTTGCATTTTTCTCCCAAACGAAGGACACTAGAAAGAAAATTTTAAAGCCTCCTGTTAGGCCATCATCTACACGACATAGCCCTGAATTTTCCAATGCGCAGCTCTTTGCAAAAGAGAGATATTGGCAAGGAAAAGCTGTCTTGTACCTTTGCATTTTTCTCCCAAACGAAGGACACTAGAATTAAAATTTTAAAGCCTCCTGCTATGCCATCATCTACACGACATAGCCCTGAATTTTCCAATGCGCAGCTCTTTGCAAAAGAGAGATATTGGCAAGGAAAAGCTGTCAGGTACCTTTGCATTTTTCTCCCAAACGAAGGACACTAGAAAGAAAATTTTAAAGCCTCCTGTTAGGCCATCATCTACACGACATAGCCCTGAATTTTCCAATGCGCAGCTCTTTGCAAAAGAGAGATATTGGCAAGGAAAAGCTGTCTTGTACCTTTGCATTTTTCTCCCAAACGAAGGTCACTAGAAAGAAAATTTTAAAGCCTCCTGTTAAGCCATCATCTACACGACATAGCCCTGAATTTTCCAATGCGTAGCTCTTTGCAAAAGAGAGATATTGGCAAGGAAAAGCTGTCTTGTACCTTTGCATTTTTCTCCCAAACGAAGGACACTAGAAAGAAAATTTTAAAGCCTCCTGTTAGGCCATCATCTACACGACATAGCCCTGAATTTTCCAATGCGCAGCTCTTTGCAAAAGAGAGATATTGGCAAGGAAAAGCTGTCTTGTACCTTTGCATTTTTCTCCCAAACGAAGGACACTAGAAAGAAAATTTTAAAGCCTCCTGTTAGGCCATCATCTACACGACATAGCCCTGAATTTTCCAATGCGCAGCTCTTTGCAAAAGAGAGATATTGGCAAGGAAAAGCTGTCCTGTACCATTGCATTTTTCTCCCAAACGAAGGACACTAGAAAGAAAATTTTAAAGCCTCCTGTTAGGCCATCATCTACACGACATAGCCCTGAATTTTCCAAAGCGCAGCTCTTTGCAAAAGAGAGATATTGGCAAGGAAAAGCTGTCTTGTACCTTTGGATCTTTCTCCCAAACGAAGGACACTAGAAAGAAAATTTTAAAGCCTCCTGTTAGGCCATCATCTACACGACATAGCCCTGAATTTTCCAATGCGCAGCTCTTTGCAAAAGAGCGATATTGGCAAGGAAAAGCTGTCTTGTACCATTGCATTTTTCTCCCAAACGAAGGACACTAGAAAGAAAATTTTAAAGCCTCCTGTTAGACCATCATCTACACGGCATAGCCATGAATTTTCCAATGCGCAGCTCTTTGCAAAAGAGAGATATTGGCAAGGAAAAGCTATCTTGTACCTTTGCATTTTTCTCCCAAACAAAGGACACTAGAATTAAAATTTTAAAGCCTCCTGTTAGGCCATCATCTACACGACATAGCCCTGAATTTTCCAATGCGCAGCTCTTTGCAAAAGAGAGATATTGGCAAGGAAAAGCTGTCTTGTACCTTTGCATTTTTCTCCCAAACGAAGGACACTAGAAAGAAAATTTTAAAGCCTCCTGTTAGGCCATCATCTACACGACATAGCCCTGATTTTTCCAATGCGCAGCTCTTTGCAAAAGAGAGATATTGGCAAGGAAAAGCTGTCTTGAACCATTTCATTTTTCTCCCAAACGAAGGACACTAGAAAGAAAATTTTAAAGCCTCCTGTTAGGCCATCATCTACACGACATAGCCCTGAATTTTCCAATGCGCAGCTCTTTGCAAAAGAGAGATATTGGCAAGGAAAAGCTGTCTTGTACCTTTGCATTTTTCTCCCAAACGAAGGACACTAGAATTAAAATTTTAAAGCCTCCTGTTAGGCCATCATCTACACGACATAGCCCTGAATTTTCCAATGCGCAGCTCTTTGCAAAAGAGAGATATTGGCAAGGAATAGCTGTCAGGTACCTTTGCATTTTTCTCCCAAACGAAGGTCACTAGAAAGAAAATTTTAAAGCCTCCTGTTAAGCCATCATCTACACGACATAGCCCTGAATTTTCCAATGCGTAGCTCTTTGCAAAAGAGAGATATTGGCAAGGAAAAGCTGTCTTGTACCTTTGCATTTTTCTCCCAAACGAAGGACACTAGAAAGAAAATTTTAAAGCCTCCTGTTAGGCCATCATCTACACGACATAGCCCTGAATTTTCCAATGCGCAGCTCTTTGCAAAAGAGAGATATTGGCAAGGAAAAGCTGTCTTGTACCTTTGCATTTTTCTCCCAAACGAAGGACACTAGAAAGAAAATTTTAAAGCCTCCTGTTAGGCCATCATCTACACGACATAGCCCTGAATTTTCCAATGCGCAGCTCTTTGCAAAAGAGAGATATTGGCAAGGAAAAGCTGTCCTGTACCATTGCATTTTTCTCCCAAACGAAGGACACTAGAAAGAAAATTTTAAAGCCTCCTGTTAGGCCATCATCTACACGACATAGCCCTGAATTTTCCAAAGCGCAGCTCTTTGCAAAAGAGAGATATTGGCAAGGAAAAGCTGTCTTGTACCTTTGCATTTTTCTCCCAAACGAAGGACACTAGAAAGAAAATTTTAAAGCCTCCTGTTAGGCCATCATCTACACGACATAGCCCTGAATTTTCCAATGCGCAGCTCTTTGCAAAAGAGAGATATTGGCAAGGAAAAGCTGTCTTGTACCATTGCATTTTTCTCCCAAACGAAGGACACTAGAAAGAAAATTTTAAAGCCTCCTGTTAGACCATCATCTACACGGCATAGCCATGAATTTTCCAATGCGCAGCTCTTTGCAAAAGAGAGATATTGGCAAGGAAAAGCTATCTTGTACCTTTGCATTTTTCTCCCAAACAAAGGACACTAGAATTAAAATTTTAAAGCCTCCTGTTAGGCCATCATCTACACGACATAGCCCTGAATTTTCCAATGCGCAGCTCTTTGCAAAAGAGAGATATTGGCAAGGAAAAGCTGTCTTGTACCTTTGCATTTTTCTCCCAAACGAAGGACACTAGAAAGAAAATTTTAAAGCCTCCTGTTAGGCCATCATCTACACGACATAGCCCTGATTTTTCCAATGCGCAGCTCTTTGCAAAAGAGAGATATTGGCAAGGAAAAGCTGTCTTGAACCATTTCATTTTTCTCCCAAACGAAGGACACTAGAAAGAAAATTTTAAAGCCTCCTGTTAGGCCATCATCTACACGACATAGCCCTGAATTTTCCAATGCGCAGCTCTTTGCAAAAGAGAGATATTGGCAAGGAAAAGCTGTCTTGTACCTTTGCATTTTTCTCCCAAACGAAGGACACTAGAATTAAAATTTTAAAGCCTCCTGTTAGGCCATCATCTACACGACATAGCCCTGAATTTTCCAATGCGCAGCTCTTTGCAAAAGAGAGATATTGGCAAGGAAAAGCTGTCAGGTACCTTTGCATTTTTCTCCCAAACGAAGGACACTAGAATTAAAATTTTAAAGCCTCCTGTTAGGCCATCATCTACACGACATAGCCCTGAATTTTCCAATGCGCAGCTCTTTGCAAAAGAGAGATATTGGCAAGGAAAAGCTGTCTTGTACCTTTGCATTTTTCTCCCAAACGAAGGTCACTAGAAAGAAAATTTTAAAGCCTCCTGTTAGGCCATCATCTACACGACATAGCCCTGAATTTTCCAATGCGTAGCTCTTTGCAAAAGAGAGATATTGGCAAGGAAAAGCTATCTTGTACCTTTGCATTTTTCTCACAAACGAAGGACACTAGAATTAAAATTTTAAAGCCTCCTGTTAGGCCATCATCTACACGACATAGCCCTGAATTTTCCAATGCGCAGCTCTTTGCAAAAGAGAGATATTGGCAAGGAAAAGCTGTCTTGTACCTTTGCATTTTTCTCACAAACGAAGGAAACTAGAAAGAAAATTTTAAAGCCTCCTGTTAGGCCATCATCTACACGACATAGCCCTGAATTTTCCAATGCGTAGCTCTTTGCAAAAGAGAGATATTGGCAAGGAAAAGCTGTCTTGTACCTTTGCATTTTTCTCCCAAACGAAGGACACTAGAAAGAAAATTTTAAAGTCTCCTGTTAGGCCATCATCTACACGACATAGCCCTGATTTTTCCAATGCGCAGCTCTTTGCAAAAGAGAGATATTGGCAAGGAAAAGCTGTCTATTACCTTTGCATTTTTCTCCCAAACGAAGGACACTAGAAAGAAAATTTTAAAGCCTCCTGTTAGGCCATCATCTACACGACATAGCCCTGAATTTTCCAATGCGCAGCTCTTTGCAAAAGAGAGATATTGGCAAGGAAAAGCTGTCTTGTACCTTTGCATTTTTCTCCCAAACGAAGGACACTAGAATTAAAATTTTAAAGCCTCCTGTTAGGCCATCATCTACACGACATAGCCCTGAATTTTCCAATGCGCAGCTCTTTGCAAAAGAGAGATATTGGCAAGGAAAAGCTGTCTTGTACCATTGCATTTTTCTCCCAAACGAAGGACACTAGAATTAAAATTTTAAAGCCTCCTGTTAGGCCATCATCTACACGACATAGCCCTGAATTTTCCAATGCGCAGCTCTTTGCAAAAGAGAGATATTGGCAAGGAAAAGCTGTCTTGTACCTTTGCATTTTTCTCCCAAACGAAGGACACTAGAAAGAAAATTTTAAAGCCTCCTGTTAGGCCATCATCTACACGACATAGCCCTGATTTTTCCAATGCGCAGCTCTTTGCAAAAGAGAGATATTGGCAAGGAAAAGCTGTCTTGAACCATTTCATTTTTCTCCCAAACGAAGGACACTAGAAAGAAAATTTTAAAGCCTCCTGTTAGGCCATCATCTACACGACATAGCCCTGAATTTTCCAATGCGCAGCTCTTTGCAAAAGAGAGATATTGGCAAGGAAAAGCTGTCTTGTACCTTTGCATTTTTCTCCCAAACGAAGGACACTAGAATTAAAATTTTAAAGCCTCCTGTTAGGCCATCATCTACACGACATAGCCCTGAATTTTCCAATGCGCAGCTCTTTGCAAAAGAGAGATATTGGCAAGGAAAAGCTGTCTTGTACCTTTGCATTTTTCTCCCAAACGAAGGACACTAGAATTAAAATTTTAAAGCCTCCTGTTATGCCATCATCTACACGACATAGCCCTGAATTTTCCAATGCGCAGCTCTTTGCAAAAGAGAGATATTGGCAAGGAAAAGCTGTCTTGTACCATTGCATTTTTCTCCCAAACGAAGGACACTAGAAAGAAAATTTTAAAGCCTCCTGTTAGGCCATCATCTACACGACATAGCCCTGAATTTTCCAATGCGCAGCTCTTTGCAAAAGAGAGATATTGGCAAGGAAAAGCTGTCTTGTACCTTTGCATTTTTCTCCCAAACGAAGGAAACTAGAAAGAAAATGTTAAAGCCTCCTGTTAGGCCATCATCTACACGACATAGCCCTGAATTTTCCAATGCGTAGCGCTTTGCAAAAGAGAGATATTGGCAAGGAAAAGCTATCTTGTACCTTTGCATTTTTCTCCCAAACGAAGGACACTAGAATTAAAATTTTAAAGCCTCCTGTTAGGCCATCATCTACACGACATAGCCCTGAATTTTCCAATGCGCAGCTCTTTGCAAAAGAGAGATATTGGCAAGGAAAAGCTGTCTTGTACCTTTGCATTTTTCTCCCAAACGAAGGACACTAGAATTAAAATTTTAAAGCCTCCTGTTAGGCCATCATCTACACGACATAGCCCTGAATTTTCCAATGCGCAGCTCTTTGCAAAAGAGAGATATTGGCAAGGAAAAGCTGTCTTGTACCTTTGCATTTTTCTCCCAAACGAAGGACACTAGAATTAAAATTTTAAAGCCTCCTGTTAGGCCATCATCTACACGACATAGCCCTGAATTTTCCAATGCGCAGCTCTTTGCAAAAGAGAGATATTGGCAAGGAAAAGCTGTCTTGTACCATTGCATTTTTCTCCCAAACGAAGGACACTAGAATTAAAATTTTAAAGCCTCCTGTTAGGCCATCATCTACACGACATAGCCCTGAATTTTCCAATGCGCAGCTCTTTGCAAAAGAGAGATATTGGCAAGGAAAAGCTGTCTTGTACCTTTGCATTTTTCTCCCAAACGAAGGACACTAGAAAGAAAATTTTAAAGCCTCCTGTTAGGCCATCATCTACACGACATAGCCCTGATTTTTCCAATGCGCAGCTCTTTGCAAAAGAGAGATATTGGCAAGGAAAAGCTGTCTTGAACCATTTCATTTTTCTCCCAAACGAAGGACACTAGAAAGAAAATTTTAAAGCCTCCTGTTAGGCCATCATCTACACGACATAGCCCTGAATTTTCCAATGCGCAGCTCTTTGCAAAAGAGAGATATTGGCAAGGAAAAGCTGTCTTGTACCTTTGCATTTTTCTCCCAAACGAAGGACACTAGAATTAAAATTTTAAAGCCTCCTGTTAGGCCATCATCTACACGACATAGCCCTGAATTTTCCAATGCGCAGCTCTTTGCAAAAGAGAGATATTGGCAAGGAAAAGCTGTCTTGTACCTTTGCATTTTTCTCCCAAACGAAGGACACTAGAATTAAAATTTTAAAGCCTCCTGTTATGCCATCATCTACACGACATAGCCCTGAATTTTCCAATGCGCAGCTCTTTGCAAAAGAGAGATATTGGCAAGGAAAAGCTGTCTTGTACCATTGCATTTTTCTCCCAAACGAAGGACACTAGAAAGAAAATTTTAAAGCCTCCTGTTAGGCCATCATCTACACGACATAGCCCTGAATTTTCCAATGCGCAGCTCTTTGCAAAAGAGAGATATTGGCAAGGAAAAGCTGTCTTGTACCTTTGCATTTTTCTCCCAAACGAAGGAAACTAGAAAGAATATGTTAAAGCCTCCTGTTAGGCCATCATCTACACGACATAGCCCTGAATTTTCCAATGCGTAGCACTTTGCAAAAGAGAGATATTGGCAAGGAAAAGCTATCTTGTACCTTTGCATTTTTCTCCCAAACGAAGGACACTAGAATTAAAATTTTAAAGCCTCCTGTTAGGCCATCATCTACACGACATAGCCCTGAATTTTCCAATGCGCAGCTCTTTGCAAAAGAGAGATATTGGCAAGGAAAAGCTGTCTTGTACCTTTGCATTTTTCTCCCAAACGAAGGACACTAGAATTAAAATTTTAAAGCCTCCTGTTAGGCCATCATCTACACGACATAGCCCTGAATTTTCCAATGCGCAGCTCTTTGCAAAAGAGAGATATTGGCAAGGAAAAGCTGTCTTGTACCTTTGCATTTTTCTCCCAAACGAAGGACACTAGAATTAAAATTTTAAAGCCTCCTGTTAGGCCATCATCTACACGACATAGCCCTGAATTTTCAAATGCGCAGCTCTTTGCAAAAGAGAGATATTGGCAAGGAAAAGCTGTCAGGTACCTTTGCATTTTTCTCCCAAACGAAGGACACTAGAAAGAAAATTTTAAAGCCTCCTGTTAGGCCATCATCTACACGACATAGCCCTGAATTTTCCAATGCGTAGCTCTTTGCAAAAGATAGATATTGGCAAGGAAAAGCTGTCTTGTACCTTTGCATTTTTCTCCCAAACGAAGGACACTAGAAAGAAAATTTTAAAGCCTCCTGTTAGGCCATCATCTATACGACATAGCCCTGAATTTTCCAATGCGCAGCTCTTTGCAAAAGAGAGATATTGGCAAGGAAAAGCTGTCTTGTACCTTTGCATTTTTCTCCCAAACGAAGGACGCTAGAATTAAAATTTTAAAGCCTCCTGTTAGGCCATCATCTACACGACATAGCCCTGAATTTTCCAATGCGCAGCTCTTTGCAAAAGAGAGATATTGGCAAGGAAAAGCTGTCTTGTACCTTTGCATTTTTCTCCCAAACGAAGGACACTAGAATTAAAATTTTAAAGCCTCCTGTTATGCCATCATCTACACGACATAGCCCTGAATTTTCCAATGCGCAGCTCTTTGCAAAAGAGAGATATTGGCAAGGAAAAGCTGTCTTGTACCTTTGCATTTTTCTCCCAAACGAAGGACACTAGAAAGAAAATTTTAAAGCCTCCTGTTAGGCCATCATCTACACGACATAGCCCTGATTTTTCCAATGCGCAGCTCTTTGCAAAAGAGAGATATTGGCAAGGAAAAGCTGTCTTGAACCATTTCATTTTTCTCCCAAACGAAGGACACTAGAAAGAAAATTTTAAAGCCTCCTGTTAGGCCATCATCTACACGACATAGCCCTGAATTTTCCAATGCGCAGCTCTTTGCAAAAGAGAGATATTGGCAAGGAAAAGCTGTCTTGTACCTTTGCATTTTTCTCCCAAACGAAGGACACTAGAATTAAAATTTTAAAGCCTCCTGTTAGGCCATCATCTACACGACATAGCCCTGAATTTTCCAATGCGCAGCTCTTTGCAAAAGAGAGATATTGGCAAGGAAAAGCTGTCTTGTACCTTTGCATTTTTCTCCCAAACGAAGGACACTAGAATTAAAATTTTAAAGCCTCCTGTTATGCCATCATCTACACGACATAGCCCTGAATTTTCCAATGCGCAGCTCTTTGCAAAAGAGAGATATTGGCAAGGAAAAGCTGTCTTGTACCATTGCATTTTTCTCCCAAACGAAGGACACTAGAAAGAAAATTTTAAAGCCTCCTGTTAGGCCATCATCTACACGACATAGCCCTGAATTTTCCAATGCGCAGCTCTTTGCAAAAGAGAGATATTGGCAAGGAAAAGCTGTCTTGTACCTTTGCATTTTTCTCCCAAACGAAGGAAACTAGAAAGAATATGTTAAAGCCTCCTGTTAGGCCATCATCTACACGACATAGCCCTGAATTTTCCAATGCGTAGCACTTTGCAAAAGAGAGAAATTGGCAAGGAAAAGCTATCTTGTACCTTTGCATTTTTCTCCCAAACGAAGGACACTAGAATTAAAATTTTAAAGCCTCCTGTTAGGCCATCATCTACACGACATAGCCCTGAATTTTCCAATGCGCAGCTCTTTGCAAAAGAGAGATATTGGCAAGGAAAAGCTGTCTTGTACCTTTGCATTTTTCTCCCAAACGAAGGACACTAGAATTAAAATTTTAAAGCCTCCTGTTAGGCCATCATCTACACGACATAGCCCTGAATTTTCCAATGCGCAGCTCTTTGCAAAAGAGAGATATTGGCAAGGAAAAGCTGTCTTGTACCTTTGCATTTTTCTCCCAAACGAAGGACACTAGAATTAAAATTTTAAAGCCTCCTGTTAGGCCATCATCTACACGACATAGCCCTGAATTTTCAAATGCGCAGCTCTTTGCAAAAGAGAGATATTGGCAAGGAAAAGCTGTCAGGTACCTTTGCATTTTTCTCCCAAACGAAGGACACTAGAAAGAAAATTTTAAAGCCTCCTGTTAGGCCATCATCTACACGACATAGCCCTGAATTTTCCAATGCGTAGCTCTTTGCAAAAGATAGATATTGGCAAGGAAAAGCTGTCTTGTACCTTTGCATTTTTCTCCCAAACGAAGGACACTAGAAAGAAAATTTTAAAGCCTCCTGTTAGGCCATCATCTATACGACATAGCCCTGAATTTTCCAATGCGCAGCTCTTTGCAAAAGAGAGATATTGGCAAGGAAAAGCTGTCTTGTACCTTTGCATTTTTCTCCCAAACGAAGGACGCTAGAATTAAAATTTTAAAGCCTCCTGTTAGGCCATCATCTACACGACATAGCCCTGAATTTTCCAATGCGCAGCTCTTTGCAAAAGAGAGATATTGGCAAGGAAAAGCTGTCTTGTACCTTTGCATTTTTCTCCCAAACGAAGGACACTAGAATTAAAATTTTAAAGCCTCCTGTTATGCCATCATCTACACGACATAGCCCTGAATTTTCCAATGCGCAGCTCTTTGCAAAAGAGAGATATTGGCAAGGAAAAGCTGTCTTGTACCTTTGCATTTTTCTCCCAAACGAAGGACACTAGAAAGAAAATTTTAAAGCCTCCTGTTAGTGCATCATCTACACGACATAGCCCTTACTTTTCCAAAGCTTAGCTCTTTGCAAAAGAGAGATATTGGCAAGGAAAAGCTGTCTTGTACCTTTGCATTTTTCTCCCAAACGAAGGACACTAGAATGAAAATTTTAAAGCCTCCTGTTAGTGCTTCATCTACACGGTATAGCCCTGAATTTTCCAATGCGTAGCTCTTTGCAAAAGAGAGATATTGGCAAGGAAAAGCTGTCTTGTACCTTTGCATTTTTCTCCCAAACGAAGGACACTAGAATGAAAATTTTAAAGCCTCCTGTTAGGCCATCATCTACACGGCATAGCCCTAAATTTTCCAATGCGCAGCTCTTTGCAAAAGAGAGATATTGGCAAGGAAAAGCTGTCTTGTACCTTTGCATTTTTCTCCCAAACGAAGGACACTAGAATGAAAATTTTAAAGCCTCCTGTTAGGCCATCATCTACACGACATAGCCCTGAATTTTCCAATGCGCAGCTCTTTGCAAAAGAGAGATATTGGCAAGGAAAAGCTGTCTTGTACCATTGCATTTTTCTCCCAAACGAAGGACACTAGAAAGAAAATTTTAAAGCCTCCTGTTAAGCCATCATCTACACGACATAGCCCTGAATTTTCCAATGCGTAGCTCTTTGCAAAAGAGAGATATTGGCAAGGAAAAGCTGTCTTGTACCATTGCATTTTTCTCCCAAACGAAGGACACTAGAAAGAAAATTTTAAAGCCTCCTGTTAGGCCATCATCTACACGACATAGCCCTGAATTTTCCAATGCGCAGCTCTTTGCAAAAGAGAGATATTGGCAAGGAAAAGCTGTCTTGTACCATTGCATTTTTCTCCCAAACGAAGGACACTAGAAAGAAAATTTTAAAGCCTCCTGTTAGGCCATCATCTACACGACATAGCCCTGAATTTTCCAATGCGCAGCTCTTTGCAAAAGAGAGATATTGGCAAGGAAAAGCTGTCTTGTACCTTTGCATTTTTCTCCCAAACGAAGGTCACTAGAAAGAAAATTTTAAAGCCTCCTGTTAAGCCATCATCTACACGACATAGCCCTGAATTTTCCAATGCGCAGCTCTTTGCAAAAGAGAGATATTGGCAAGGAAAAGCTGTCTTGTACCTTTGCATTTTTCTCCCAAACGAAGGACACTAGAATTAAAATTTGAAAGCCTCCTGTTCGGCCATCATCTACACGACATAGCCCTGTATTTTCCAATGCGTAGCTCTTTGCAAAAGAGAGATATTGGCAAGGAAAAGCTGTCTTGTACCTTTGCATTTTTCTCCCAAACGAAGGACACTAGAATTAAAATTTTAAAGCCTCCTGTTAGGCCATCATCTACACGACATAGCCCTGAATTTTCCAATGCGTAGCTCTTTGCAAAAGAGAGATATTGGCAAGGAAAAGCTGTCTTGTACCTTTGCATTTTTCTCCCAAACGAAGGACACTAGAATTAAAATTTTAAAGCCTCCTGTTAGGCCATCATCTACACGACATAGCCCTGATTTTTCCAATGCGCAGCTCTTTGCAAAAGAGAGATATTGGCAAGGAAAAGCTGTCTTGTACCTTTGCATTTTTCTCCCAAACGAAGGACACTAGAAAGAAAATTTTAAAGCCTCCTGTTAGGCCATCATCTACACGACATAGCCCTGAATTTTCCAATGCGCAGCTCTTTGCAAAAGAGAGATATTGGCAAGGAAAAGCTGTCTTGTACCATTGCATTTTTCTCCCAAACGAAGGACACTAGAAAGAAAATTTTAAAGCCTCCTGTTAGGCCATCATCTACACGACATAGCCCTGATTTTTCCAATGCGCAGCTCTTTGCAAAAGAGAGATATTGGCAAGGAAAAGCTGTCTTGTACCATTGCATTTTTCTCCCAAACGAAGGACACTAGAAAGAAAATTTTAAAGCCTCCTGTTAAGCCATCATCTACACGACATAGCCCTGAATTTTCCAATGCGCAGCTCTTTGCAAAAGAGAGATATTGGCAAGGAAAAGCTGTCTTGTACCTTTGCATTTTTCTCCCAAACGAAGGACACTAGAATTGAAATTTTAAAGCCTCCTGTTAGGCCATCATCTACACGACATAGCCCTGAATTTTCCAATGCGCAGCTCTTTGCAAAAGAGAGATATTGGCAAGGAAAAGCTGTCTTGTACCTTTGCATTTTTCTCCCAAACGAAGGACACTAGCAAGAAAATTTTAAAGCCTCCTGTTAGGCCATCATCTACACGACATAGCCCTGCATTTTCCAATGCGCAGCTCTTTGCAAAAGAGAGATATTGGCAAGGAAAAGCTGTCTTGTACCATTGCATTTTTCTCCCAAACGAAGGACACTAGAAAGAAAATTTTAAAGCCTCCTGTTAAGCCATCATCTACACGACATAGCCCTGAATTTTCCAATGCGCATCTCTTTGCAAAAGAGAGATATTGGCAAGGAAAAGCTGTCTTGTACCTTTGCATTTTTCTCCCAAACGAAGGACACTAGAATTGAAATTTTAAAGCCTCCTGTTAGGCCATCATCTACACGACATAGCCCTGAATTTTCCAATGCGCAGCTCTTTGCAAAAGAGAGATATTGGCAAGGAAAAGCTGTCTTGTACCATTGCATTTTTCTCCCAAACGAAGGACACTAGAAAGAAAATTTTAAAGCCTCCTGTTAGGCCATCATCTACACGACATAGCCCTGAATTTTCCAATGCGCAGCTCTTTGCAAAAGAGAGATATTGGCAAGGAAAAGCTGTCTTGTACCTTTGCATTTTTCTCCCAAACGAAGGACACTAGAAAGAAAATTTTAAAGCCTCCTGTTAGGCCATCATCTACACGACATAGCCCTGCATTTTCCAATGCGCAGCTCTTTGCAAAAGAGAGATATTGGCAAGGAAAAGCTGTCTTGTACCATTGCATTTTTCTCCCAAACGAAGGACACTAGAAAGAAAATTTTAAAGCCTCCTGTTAGGCCATCATCTACACGACATAGCCCTGAATTTTCCAATGCGCAGCTCTTTGCAAAAGAGAGATATTGGCAAGGAAAAGCTGTCTTGTACCATTGCATTTTTCTCCCAAACGAAGGACACTAGAAAGAAAATTTTAAAGCCTCCTGTTAAGCCATCATCTACACGACATAGCCCTGAATTTTCCAATGCGCAGCTCTTTGCAAAAGAGAGATATTGGCAAGGAAAAGCTGTCTTGTACCTTTGCATTTTTCTCCCAAACGAAGGACACTAGAATTGAAATTTTAAAGCCTCCTGTTAGGCCATCATCTACACGACATAGCCCTGAATTTTCCAATGCGCAGCTCTTTGCAAAAGAGAGATATTGGCAAGGAAAAGCTGTCTTGTACCATTGCATTTTTCTCCCAAACGAAGGACACTAGAAAGAAAATTTTAAAGCCTCCTGTTAGGCCATCATCTACACGACATAGCCCTGAATTTTCCAATGCGCAGCTCTTTGCAAAAGAGAGATATTGGCAAGGAAAAGCTGTCTTGTACCTTTGCATTTTTCTCCCAAACGAAGGACACTAGAAAGAAAATTTTAAAGCCTCCTGTTAGGCCATCATCTACACGACATAGCCCTGCATTTTCCAATGCGCAGCTCTTTGCAAAAGAGAGATATTGGCAAGGAAAAGCTGTCTTGTACCATTGCATTTTTCTCCCAAACGAAGGACACTAGAAAGAAAATTTTAAAGCCTCCTGTTAGGCCATCATCTACACGACATAGCCCTGAATTTTCCAATGCGCAGCTCTTTGCAAAAGAGAGATATTGGCAAGGAAAAGCTGTCTTGTACCATTGCATTTTTCTCCCAAACGAAGGACACTAGAAAGAAAATTTTAAAGCCTCCTGTTAAGCCATCATCTACACGACATAGCCCTGAATTTTCCAATGCGCAGCTCTTTGCAAAAGAGAGATATTGGCAAGGAAAAGCTGTCTTGTACCTTTGCATTTTTCTCCCAAACGAAGGACACTAGAATTGAAATTTTAAAGCCTCCTGTTAGGCCATCATCTACACGACATAGCCCTGAATTTTCCAATGCGCAGCTCTTTGCAAAAGAGAGATATTGGCAAGGAAAAGCTGTCTTGTACCATTGCATTTTTCTCCCAAACGAAGGACACTAGAAAGAAAATTTTAAAGCCTCCTGTTAGGCCATCATCTACACGACATAGCCCTGAATTTTCCAATGCGCAGCTCTTTGCAAAAGAGAGATATTGGCAAGGAAAAGCTGTCTTGTACCTTTGCATTTTTCTCCCAAACGAAGGACACTAGAAAGAAAATTTTAAAGCCTCCTGTTAGGCCATCATCTACACGACATAGCCCTGCATTTTCCAATGCGCAGCTCTTTGCAAAAGAGAGATATTGGCAAGGAAAAGCTGTCTTGTACCATTGCATTTTTCTCCCAAACGAAGGACACTAGAAAGAAAATTTTAAAGCCTCCTGTTAGGCCATCATCTACACGACATAGCCCTGAATTTTCCAATGCGTAGCTCTTTGCAAAAGAGAGATATTGGCAAGGAAAAGCTGTCTTGTACCATTGCATTTTTCTCCCAAACGAAGGACACTAGAAAGAAAATTTTAAAGCCTCCTGTTAGGCCATCATCTACACGACATAGCCCTGAATTTTCCAATGCGCAGCTCTTTGCAAAAGAGAGATATTGGCAAGGAAAAGCTGTCTTGTACCTTTGCATTTTTCTCCCAAACGAAGGACACTAGAATTAAAATTTGAAAGCCTCCTGTTCGGCCATCATCTACACGACATAGCGGAAATGCAAAGGTACCTGACAGCTTTTCCTTGCCAATATCTCTCTTTTGCAAAGAGCTGCGCATTTGAAAATTCAGGGCTATGTCGTGTAGATGATGGCCTAACAGGAGGCTTTAAAATTTTAATTCTAGTGTCCTTCGTTTGGGAGAAAAATGCAAAGGTACAAGACAGCTTTTCCTTGCCAATATCTCTCTTTTGCAAAGAGCTGCGCATTGGAAAATTCAGGGCTATGTCGTGTAGATGATGGCCTAACAGGAGGCTTTAAAATTTTAATTCTAGTGTCCTTCGTTTGGGAGAAAAATGCAAAGGTACAAGACAGCTTTTCCTTGCCAATATCTCTCTTTTGCAAAGAGCTGCGCATTGGAAAATTCAGGGCTATGTCGTGTAGATGATGGCCTAACAGGAGGCTTTAAAATTTTAATTCTAGTGTCCTTCGTTTGGGAGAAAAATGCAAAGGTACAAGATAGCTTTTCCTTGCCAATTTCTCTCTTTTGCAAAGTGCTACGCATTGGAAAATTCAGGGCTATGTCGTGTAGATGATGGCCTAACAGGAGGCTTTAACATATTCTTTCTAGTTTCCTTCGTTTGGGAGAAAAATGCAAAGGTACAAGACAGCTTTTCCTTGCCAATATCTCTCTTTTGCAAAGAGCTGCGCATTGGAAAATTCAGGGCTATGTCGTGTAGATGATGGCCTAACAGGAGGCTTTAAAATTTTCTTTCTAGTGTCCTTCGTTTGGGAGAAAAATGCAATGGTACAAGACAGCTTTTCCTTGCCAATATCTCTCTTTTGCAAAGAGCTGCGCATTGGAAAATTCAGGGCTATGTCGTGTAGATGATGGCATAACAGGAGGCTTTAAAATTTTAATTCTAGTGTCCTTCGTTTGGGAGAAAAATGCAAAGGTACAAGACAGCTTTTCCTTGCCAATATCTCTCTTTTGCAAAGAGCTGCGCATTGGAAAATTCAGGGCTATGTCGTGTAGATGATGGCCTAACAGGAGGCTTTAAAATTTTAATTCTAGTGTCCTTCGTTTGGGAGAAAAATGCAAAGGTACAAGACAGCTTTTCCTTGCCAATATCTCTCTTTTGCAAAGAGCTGCGCATTGGAAAATTCAGGGCTATGTCGTGTAGATGATGGCCTAACAGGAGGCTTTAAAATTTTCTTTCTAGTGTCCTTCGTTTGGGAGAAAAATGAAATGGTTCAAGACAGCTTTTCCTTGCCAATATCTCTCTTTTGCAAAGAGCTGCGCATTGGAAAAATCAGGGCTATGTCGTGTAGATGATGGCCTAACAGGAGGCTTTAAAATTTTCTTTCTAGTGTCCTTCGTTTGGGAGAAAAATGCAAAGGTACAAGACAGCTTTTCCTTGCCAATATCTCTCTTTTGCAAAGAGCTGCGCATTGGAAAATTCAGGGCTATGTCGTGTAGATGATGGCATAACAGGAGGCTTTAAAATTTTAATTCTAGTGTCCTTCGTTTGGGAGAAAAATGCAAAGGTACAAGACAGCTTTTCCTTGCCAATATCTCTCTTTTGCAAAGAGCTGCGCATTGGAAAATTCAGGGCTATGTCGTGTAGATGATGGCCTAACAGGAGGCTTTAAAATTTTAATTCTAGCGTCCTTCGTTTGGGAGAAAAATGCAAAGGTACAAGACAGCTTTTCCTTGCCAATATCTCTCTTTTGCAAAGAGCTGCGCATTGGAAAATTCAGGGCTATGTCGTATAGATGATGGCCTAACAGGAGGCTTTAAAATTTTCTTTCTAGTGTCCTTCGTTTGGGAGAAAAATGCAAAGGTACAAGACAGCTTTTCCTTGCCAATATCTATCTTTTGCAAAGAGCTACGCATTGGAAAATTCAGGGCTATGTCGTGTAGATGATGGCCTAACAGGAGGCTTTAAAATTTTCTTTCTAGTGTCCTTCGTTTGGGAGAAAAATGCAAAGGTACCTGACAGCTTTTCCTTGCCAATATCTCTCTTTTGCAAAGAGCTGCGCATTTGAAAATTCAGGGCTATGTCGTGTAGATGATGGCCTAACAGGAGGCTTTAAAATTTTAATTCTAGTGTCCTTCGTTTGGGAGAAAAATGCAAAGGTACAAGACAGCTTTTCCTTGCCAATATCTCTCTTTTGCAAAGAGCTGCGCATTGGAAAATTCAGGGCTATGTCGTGTAGATGATGGCCTAACAGGAGGCTTTAAAATTTTAATTCTAGTGTCCTTCGTTTGGGAGAAAAATGCAAAGGTACAAGACAGCTTTTCCTTGCCAATATCTCTCTTTTGCAAAGAGCTGCGCATTGGAAAATTCAGGGCTATGTCGTGTAGATGATGGCCTAACAGGAGGCTTTAAAATTTTAATTCTAGTGTCCTTCGTTTGGGAGAAAAATGCAAAGGTACAAGATAGCTTTTCCTTGCCAATATCTCTCTTTTGCAAAGTGCTACGCATTGGAAAATTCAGGGCTATGTCGTGTAGATGATGGCCTAACAGGAGGCTTTAACATATTCTTTCTAGTTTCCTTCGTTTGGGAGAAAAATGCAAAGGTACAAGACAGCTTTTCCTTGCCAATATCTCTCTTTTGCAAAGAGCTGCGCATTGGAAAATTCAGGGCTATGTCGTGTAGATGATGGCCTAACAGGAGGCTTTAAAATTTTCTTTCTAGTGTCCTTCGTTTGGGAGAAAAATGCAATGGTACAAGACAGCTTTTCCTTGCCAATATCTCTCTTTTGCAAAGAGCTGCGCATTGGAAAATTCAGGGCTATGTCGTGTAGATGATGGCATAACAGGAGGCTTTAAAATTTTAATTCTAGTGTCCTTCGTTTGGGAGAAAAATGCAAAGGTACAAGACAGCTTTTCCTTGCCAATATCTCTCTTTTGCAAAGAGCTGCGCATTGGAAAATTCAGGGCTATGTCGTGTAGATGATGGCCTAACAGGAGGCTTTAAAATTTTAATTCTAGTGTCCTTCGTTTGGGAGAAAAATGCAAAGGTACAAGACAGCTTTTCCTTGCCAATATCTCTCTTTTGCAAAGAGCTGCGCATTGGAAAATTCAGGGCTATGTCGTGTAGATGATGGCCTAACAGGAGGCTTTAAAATTTTCTTTCTAGTGTCCTTCGTTTGGGAGAAAAATGAAATGGTTCAAGACAGCTTTTCCTTGCCAATATCTCTCTTTTGCAAAGAGCTGCGCATTGGAAAAATCAGGGCTATGTCGTGTAGATGATGGCCTAACAGGAGGCTTTAAAATTTTCTTTCTAGTGTCCTTCGTTTGGGAGAAAAATGCAAAGGTACAAGACAGCTTTTCCTTGCCAATATCTCTCTTTTGCAAAGAGCTGCGCATTGGAAAATTCAGGGCTATGTCGTGTAGATGATGGCCTAACAGGAGGCTTTAAAATTTTAATTCTAGTGTCCTTCGTTTGGGAGAAAAATGCAATGGTACAAGACAGCTTTTCCTTGCCAATATCTCTCTTTTGCAAAGAGCTGCGCATTGGAAAATTCAGGGCTATGTCGTGTAGATGATGGCCTAACAGGAGGCTTTAAAATTTTAATTCTAGTGTCCTTCGTTTGGGAGAAAAATGCAAAGGTACAAGACAGCTTTTCCTTGCCAATATCTCTCTTTTGCAAAGAGCTGCGCATTGGAAAATTCAGGGCTATGTCGTGTAGATGATGGCCTAACAGGAGGCTTTAAAATTTTAATTCTAGTGTCCTTCGTTTGGGAGAAAAATGCAAAGGTACAAGACAGCTTTTCCTTGCCAATATCTCTCTTTTGCAAAGAGCTGCGCATTGGAAAATTCAGGGCTATGTCGTGTAGATGATGGCCTAACAGGAGGCTTTAAAATTTTAATTCTAGTGTCCTTCGTTTGGGAGAAAAATGCAAAGGTACAAGATAGCTTTTCCTTGCCAATATCTCTCTTTTGCAAAGCGCTACGCATTGGAAAATTCAGGGCTATGTCGTGTAGATGATGGCCTAACAGGAGGCTTTAACATTTTCTTTCTAGTTTCCTTCGTTTGGGAGAAAAATGCAAAGGTACAAGACAGCTTTTCCTTGCCAATATCTCTCTTTTGCAAAGAGCTGCGCATTGGAAAATTCAGGGCTATGTCGTGTAGATGATGGCCTAACAGGAGGCTTTAAAATTTTCTTTCTAGTGTCCTTCGTTTGGGAGAAAAATGCAATGGTACAAGACAGCTTTTCCTTGCCAATATCTCTCTTTTGCAAAGAGCTGCGCATTGGAAAATTCAGGGCTATGTCGTGTAGATGATGGCATAACAGGAGGCTTTAAAATTTTAATTCTAGTGTCCTTCGTTTGGGAGAAAAATGCAAAGGTACAAGACAGCTTTTCCTTGCCAATATCTCTCTTTTGCAAAGAGCTGCGCATTGGAAAATTCAGGGCTATGTCGTGTAGATGATGGCCTAACAGGAGGCTTTAAAATTTTAATTCTAGTGTCCTTCGTTTGGGAGAAAAATGCAAAGGTACAAGACAGCTTTTCCTTGCCAATATCTCTCTTTTGCAAAGAGCTGCGCATTGGAAAATTCAGGGCTATGTCGTGTAGATGATGGCCTAACAGGAGGCTTTAAAATTTTCTTTCTAGTGTCCTTCGTTTGGGAGAAAAATGAAATGGTTCAAGACAGCTTTTCCTTGCCAATATCTCTCTTTTGCAAAGAGCTGCGCATTGGA
Source organism: Pseudophryne corroboree (assembly GCF_028390025.1). Taxonomy (NCBI): domain Eukaryota; kingdom Metazoa; phylum Chordata; class Amphibia; order Anura; family Myobatrachidae; genus Pseudophryne; species Pseudophryne corroboree. Next base: position 25,599 of record NW_026969467.1, read on the forward strand.
AAAATCAGGGCTATGTCGTGTAGATGATGGCCTAACAGGAGGCTTTAAAATTTTCTTTCTAGTGTCCTTCGTTTGGGAGAAAAATGCAAAGGTACAAGACAGCTTTTCCTTGCCAATATCTCTCTTTTGCAAAGAGCTGCGCATTGGAAAATTCAGGGCTATGTCGTGTAGATGATGGCCTAACAGGAGGCTTTAAAATTTTAATTCTAGTGTCCTTCGTTTGGGAGAAAAATGCAATGGTACAAGACAGCTTTTCCTTGCCAATATCTCTCTTTTGCAAAGAGCTGCGCATTGGAAAATTCAGGGCTATGTCGTGTAGATGATGGCCTAACAGGAGGCTTTAAAATTTTAATTCTAGTGTCCTTCGTTTGGGAGAAAAATGCAAAGGTACAAGACAGCTTTTCCTTGCCAATATCTCTCTTTTGCAAAGAGCTGCGCATTGGAAAATTCAGGGCTATGTCGTGTAGATGATGGCCTAACAGGAGGCTTTAAAATTTTCTTTCTAGTGTCCTTCGTTTGGGAGAAAAATGCAAAGGTAATAGACAGCTTTTCCTTGCCAATATCTCTCTTTTGCAAAGAGCTGCGCATTGGAAAAATCAGGGCTATGTCGTGTAGATGATGGCCTAACAGGAGACTTTAAAATTTTCTTTCTAGTGTCCTTCGTTTGGGAGAAAAATGCAAAGGTACAAGACAGCTTTTCCTTGCCAATATCTCTCTTTTGCAAAGAGCTACGCATTGGAAAATTCAGGGCTATGTCGTGTAGATGATGGCCTAACAGGAGGCTTTAAAATTTTCTTTCTAGTTTCCTTCGTTTGTGAGAAAAATGCAAAGGTACAAGACAGCTTTTCCTTGCCAATATCTCTCTTTTGCAAAGAGCTGCGCATTGGAAAATTCAGGGCTATGTCGTGTAGATGATGGCCTAACAGGAGGCTTTAAAATTTTAATTCTAGTGTCCTTCGTTTGTGAGAAAAATGCAAAGGTACAAGATAGCTTTTCCTTGCCAATATCTCTCTTTTGCAAAGAGCTACGCATTGGAAAATTCAGGGCTATGTCGTGTAGATGATGGCCTAACAGGAGGCTTTAAAATTTTCTTTCTAGTGACCTTCGTTTGGGAGAAAAATGCAAAGGTACAAGACAGCTTTTCCTTGCCAATATCTCTCTTTTGCAAAGAGCTGCGCATTGGAAAATTCAGGGCTATGTCGTGTAGATGATGGCCTAACAGGAGGCTTTAAAATTTTAATTCTAGTGTCCTTCGTTTGGGAGAAAAATGCAAAGGTACCTGACAGCTTTTCCTTGCCAATATCTCTCTTTTGCAAAGAGCTGCGCATTGGAAAATTCAGGGCTATGTCGTGTAGATGATGGCCTAACAGGAGGCTTTAAAATTTTAATTCTAGTGTCCTTCGTTTGGGAGAAAAATGCAAAGGTACAAGACAGCTTTTCCTTGCCAATATCTCTCTTTTGCAAAGAGCTGCGCATTGGAAAATTCAGGGCTATGTCGTGTAGATGATGGCCTAACAGGAGGCTTTAAAATTTTCTTTCTAGTGTCCTTCGTTTGGGAGAAAAATGAAATGGTTCAAGACAGCTTTTCCTTGCCAATATCTCTCTTTTGCAAAGAGCTGCGCATTGGAAAAATCAGGGCTATGTCGTGTAGATGATGGCCTAACAGGAGGCTTTAAAATTTTCTTTCTAGTGTCCTTCGTTTGGGAGAAAAATGCAAAGGTACAAGACAGCTTTTCCTTGCCAATATCTCTCTTTTGCAAAGAGCTGCGCATTGGAAAATTCAGGGCTATGTCGTGTAGATGATGGCCTAACAGGAGGCTTTAAAATTTTAATTCTAGTGTCCTTTGTTTGGGAGAAAAATGCAAAGGTACAAGATAGCTTTTCCTTGCCAATATCTCTCTTTTGCAAAGAGCTGCGCATTGGAAAATTCATGGCTATGCCGTGTAGATGATGGTCTAACAGGAGGCTTTAAAATTTTCTTTCTAGTGTCCTTCGTTTGGGAGAAAAATGCAATGGTACAAGACAGCTTTTCCTTGCCAATATCTCTCTTTTGCAAAGAGCTGCGCATTGGAAAATTCAGGGCTATGTCGTGTAGATGATGGCCTAACAGGAGGCTTTAAAATTTTCTTTCTAGTGTCCTTCGTTTGGGAGAAAAATGCAAAGGTACAAGACAGCTTTTCCTTGCCAATATCTCTCTTTTGCAAAGAGCTGCGCTTTGGAAAATTCAGGGCTATGTCGTGTAGATGATGGCCTAACAGGAGGCTTTAAAATTTTCTTTCTAGTGTCCTTCGTTTGGGAGAAAAATGCAATGGTACAGGACAGCTTTTCCTTGCCAATATCTCTCTTTTGCAAAGAGCTGCGCATTGGAAAATTCAGGGCTATGTCGTGTAGATGATGGCCTAACAGGAGGCTTTAAAATTTTCTTTCTAGTGTCCTTCGTTTGGGAGAAAAATGCAAAGGTACAAGACAGCTTTTCCTTGCCAATATCTCTCTTTTGCAAAGAGCTGCGCATTGGAAAATTCAGGGCTATGTCGTGTAGATGATGGCCTAACAGGAGGCTTTAAAATTTTCTTTCTAGTGTCCTTCGTTTGGGAGAAAAATGCAAAGGTACAAGACAGCTTTTCCTTGCCAATATCTCTCTTTTGCAAAGAGCTACGCATTGGAAAATTCAGGGCTATGTCGTGTAGATGATGGCTTAACAGGAGGCTTTAAAATTTTCTTTCTAGTGACCTTCGTTTGGGAGAAAAATGCAAAGGTACCTGACAGCTATTCCTTGCCAATATCTCTCTTTTGCAAAGAGCTGCGCATTGGAAAATTCAGGGCTATGTCGTGTAGATGATGGCCTAACAGGAGGCTTTAAAATTTTAATTCTAGTGTCCTTCGTTTGGGAGAAAAATGCAAAGGTACAAGACAGCTTTTCCTTGCCAATATCTCTCTTTTGCAAAGAGCTGCGCATTGGAAAATTCAGGGCTATGTCGTGTAGATGATGGCCTAACAGGAGGCTTTAAAATTTTCTTTCTAGTGTCCTTCGTTTGGGAGAAAAATGAAATGGTTCAAGACAGCTTTTCCTTGCCAATATCTCTCTTTTGCAAAGAGCTGCGCATTGGAAAAATCAGGGCTATGTCGTGTAGATGATGGCCTAACAGGAGGCTTTAAAATTTTCTTTCTAGTGTCCTTCGTTTGGGAGAAAAATGCAAAGGTACAAGACAGCTTTTCCTTGCCAATATCTCTCTTTTGCAAAGAGCTGCGCATTGGAAAATTCAGGGCTATGTCGTGTAGATGATGGCCTAACAGGAGGCTTTAAAATTTTAATTCTAGTGTCCTTTGTTTGGGAGAAAAATGCAAAGGTACAAGATAGCTTTTCCTTGCCAATATCTCTCTTTTGCAAAGAGCTGCGCATTGGAAAATTCATGGCTATGCCGTGTAGATGATGGTCTAACAGGAGGCTTTAAAATTTTCTTTCTAGTGTCCTTCGTTTGGGAGAAAAATGCAATGGTACAAGACAGCTTTTCCTTGCCAATATCGCTCTTTTGCAAAGAGCTGCGCATTGGAAAATTCAGGGCTATGTCGTGTAGATGATGGCCTAACAGGAGGCTTTAAAATTTTCTTTCTAGTGTCCTTCGTTTGGGAGAAAGATCCAAAGGTACAAGACAGCTTTTCCTTGCCAATATCTCTCTTTTGCAAAGAGCTGCGCTTTGGAAAATTCAGGGCTATGTCGTGTAGATGATGGCCTAACAGGAGGCTTTAAAATTTTCTTTCTAGTGTCCTTCGTTTGGGAGAAAAATGCAATGGTACAGGACAGCTTTTCCTTGCCAATATCTCTCTTTTGCAAAGAGCTGCGCATTGGAAAATTCAGGGCTATGTCGTGTAGATGATGGCCTAACAGGAGGCTTTAAAATTTTCTTTCTAGTGTCCTTCGTTTGGGAGAAAAATGCAAAGGTACAAGACAGCTTTTCCTTGCCAATATCTCTCTTTTGCAAAGAGCTGCGCATTGGAAAATTCAGGGCTATGTCGTGTAGATGATGGCCTAACAGGAGGCTTTAAAATTTTCTTTCTAGTGTCCTTCGTTTGGGAGAAAAATGCAAAGGTACAAGACAGCTTTTCCTTGCCAATATCTCTCTTTTGCAAAGAGCTACGCATTGGAAAATTCAGGGCTATGTCGTGTAGATGATGGCTTAACAGGAGGCTTTAAAATTTTCTTTCTAGTGACCTTCGTTTGGGAGAAAAATGCAAAGGTACAAGACAGCTTTTCCTTGCCAATATCTCTCTTTTGCAAAGAGCTGCGCATTGGAAAATTCAGGGCTATGTCGTGTAGATGATGGCCTAACAGGAGGCTTTAAAATTTTCTTTCTAGTGTCCTTCGTTTGGGAGAAAAATGCAAAGGTACCTGACAGCTTTTCCTTGCCAATATCTCTCTTTTGCAAAGAGCTGCGCATTGGAAAATTCAGGGCTATGTCGTGTAGATGATGGCATAGCAGGAGGCTTTAAAATTTTAATTCTAGTGTCCTTCGTTTGGGAGAAAAATGCAAAGGTACAAGACAGCTTTTCCTTGCCAATATCTCTCTTTTGCAAAGAGCTGCGCATTGGAAAATTCAGGGCTATGTCGTGTAGATGATGGCCTAACAGGAGGCTTTAAAATTTTCTTTCTAGTGTCCTTCGTTTGGGAGAAAAATGCAAAGGTACAAGACAGCTTTTCCTTGCCAATATCTCTCTTTTGCAAAGAGCTGCGCATTGGAAAATTCAGGGCTATGTCGTGTAGATGATGGCCTAACAGGAGGCTTTAAAATTTTCTTTCTAGTGTCCTTCGTTTGGGAGAAAAATGCAATGGTACAAGACAGCTTTTCCTTGCCAATATCTCTCTTTTGCAAAGAGCTGCGCATTGGAAAAATCAGGGCTATGTCGTGTAGATGATGGCCTAACAGGAGGCTTTAAAATTTTCTTTCTAGTGTCCTTCGTTTGGGAGAAAAATGCAAAGGTACAAGACAGCTTTTTCTTGCCAATATCTCTCTTTTGCAAAGAGCTACGCATTGGAAAATTCAGGGCTATGTCGTGTAGATGATGGCCTAACAGGAGGCTTTCAAATTTTAATTCTAGTGTCCTTCGTTTGGGAGAAAAATGCAAAGGTACCTGACAGCTTTTCCTTGCCAATATCTCTCTTTTGCAAAGAGCTGCGCATTGGAAAATTCAGGGCTATGTCGTGTAGATGATGGCATAGCAGGAGGCTTTAAAATTTTAATTCTAGTGTCCTTCGTTTGGGAGAAAAATGCAAAGGTACAAGACAGCTTTTCCTTGCCAATATCTCTCTTTTGCAAAGAGCTGCGCATTGGAAAATTCAGGGCTATGTCGTGTAGATGATGGCATAACAGGAGGCTTTAAAATTTTAATTCTAGTGTCCTTCGTTTGGGAGAAAAATGCAAAGGTACAAGACAGCTTTTTACTTGCCAATATCTCTCTTTTGCAAAGAGCTGCGCATTGGAAAATTCAGGGCTATGTCGTGTAGATGATGGCCTAACAGGAGGCTTTAAAATTTTAATTCTAGTGTCCTTCGTTTGGAGAAAAATGCAAAGGTACAAGACAGCTTTTCCTTGCCAATATCTCTCTTTTGCAAAGAGCTGCGCATTGGAAAATTCAGGGCTATGTCGTGTAGATGATGGCCTAACAGGAGGCTTTAAAATTTTCTTTCTAGTGTCCTTCGTTTGGGAGAAAAATGCAATGGTACAAGACAGCTTTTCCTTGCCAATATCTCTCTTTTGCAAAGAGCTGCGCATTGGAAAAATCAGGGCTATGTCGTGTAGATGATGGCCTAACAGGAGGCTTTAAAATTTTCTTTCTAGTGTCCTTCGTTTGGGAGAAAAATGCAAAGGTACAAGACAGCTTTTCCTTGCCAATATCTCTCTTTTGCAAAGAGCTACGCATTGGAAAATTCAGGGCTATGTCGTGTAGATGATGGCCTAACAGGAGGCTTTAAAATTTTCTTTCTAGTGTCCTTCGTTTGTGAGAAAAATGCAAAGGTACAAGACAGCTTTTCCTTGCCAATATCTCTCTTTTGCAAAGAGCTGCGCATTGGAAAATTCAGGGCTATGTCGTGTAGATGATGGCCTAACAGGAGGCTTTAAAATTTTAATTCTAGTGTCCTTCGTTTGGGAGAAAAATGCAAAGGTACAAGATAGCTTTTCCTTGCCAATATCTCTCTTTTGCAAAGAGCTACGCATTGGAAAATTCAGGGCTATGTCGTGTAGATGATGGCCTAACAGGAGGCTTTAAAATTTTCTTTCTAGTGACCTTCGTTTGGGAGAAAAATGCAAAGGTACAAGGCAGCTTTTCCTTGCCAATATCTCTCTTTTGCAAAGAGCTGCGCATTGGAAAATTCAGGGCTATGTCGTGTAGATGATGGCCTAACAGGAGGCTTTAAAATTTTAATTCTAGTGTCCTTCGTTTGGGAGAAAAATGCAAAGGTACCTGACAGCTTTTCCTTGCCAATATCTCTCTTTTGCAAAGAGCTGCGCATTGGAAAATTCAGGGCTATGTCGTGTAGATGATGGCATAACAGGAGGCTTTAAAATTTTAATTCTAGTGTCCTTCGTTTGGGAGAAAAATGCAAAGGTACAAGACAGCTTTTCCTTGCCAATATCTCTCTTTTGCAAAGAGCTGCGCATTGGAAAATTCAGGGCTATGTCGTGTAGATGATGGCCTAACAGGAGGCTTTAAAATTTTAATTCTAGTGTCCTTCGTTTGGGAGAAAAATGCAAAGGTACAAGACAGCTTTTCCTTGCCAATATCTCTCTTTTGCAAAGAGCTGCGCATTGGAAAATTCAGGGCTATGTCGTGTAGATGATGGCCTAACAGGAGGCTTTAAAATTTTCTTTCTAGTGTCCTTCGTTTGGGAGAAAAATGAAATGGTTCAAGACAGCTTTTCCTTGCCAATATCTCTCTTTTGCAAAGAGCTGCGCATTGGAAAAATCAGGGCTATGTCGTGTAGATGATGGCCTAACAGGAGGCTTTAAAATTTTCTTTCTAGTGTCCTTCGTTTGGGAGAAAAATGCAAAGGTACAAGACAGCTTTTCCTTGCCAATATCTCTCTTTTGCAAAGAGCTGCGCATTGGAAAATTCAGGGCTATGTCGTGTAGATGATGGCCTAACAGGAGGCTTTAAAATTTTAATTCTAGTGTCCTTTGTTTGGGAGAAAAATGCAAAGGTACAAGATAGCTTTTCCTTGCCAATATCTCTCTTTTGCAAAGAGCTGCGCATTGGAAAATTCATGGCTATGCCGTGTAGATGATGGTCTAACAGGAGGCTTTAAAATTTTCTTTCTAGTGTCCTTCGTTTGGGAGAAAAATGCAATGGTACAAGACAGCTTTTCCTTGCCAATATCTCTCTTTTGCAAAGAGCTGCGCATTGGAAAATTCAGGGCTATGTCGTGTAGATGATGGCCTAACAGGAGGCTTTAAAATTTTCTTTCTAGTGTCCTTCGTTTGGGAGAAAAATGCAAAGGTACAAGACAGCTTTTCCTTGCCAATATCTCTCTTTTGCAAAGAGCTGCGCTTTGGAAAATTCAGGGCTATGTCGTGTAGATGATGGCCTAACAGGAGGCTTTAAAATTTTCTTTCTAGTGTCCTTCGTTTGGGAGAAAAATGCAATGGTACAAGACAGCTTTTCCTTGCCAATATCTCTCTTTTGCAAAGAGCTGCGCATTGGAAAATTCAGGGCTATGTCGTGTAGATGATGGCCTAATTAAAATTTTCTTTCTAGTGTCCTTCGTTTGGGAGAAAAATGCAAAGGTACAAGACAGCTTTTCCTTGCCAATATCTCTCTTTTGCAAAGAGCTGCGCATTGGAAAATTCAGGGCTATGTCGTGTAGATGATGGCCTAACAGGAGGCTTTAAAATTTTCTTTCTAGTGTCCTTCGTTTGGGAGAAAAATGCAAAGGTACAAGACAGCTTTTCCTTGCCAATATCTCTCTTTTGCAAAGAGCTACGCATTGGAAAATTCAGGGCTATGTCGTGTAGATGATGGCTTAACAGGAGGCTTTAAAATTTTCTTTCTAGTGACCTTCGTTTGGGAGAAAAATGCAAAGGTACAAGACAGCTTTTCCTTGCCAATATCTCTCTTTTGCAAAGAGCTGCGCATTGGAAAATTCAGGGCTATGTCGTGTAGATGATGGCCTAACAGGAGGCTTTAAAATTTTCTTTCTAGTGTCCTTCGTTTGGGAGAAAAATGCAATGGTACAAGACAGCTTTTCCTTGCCAATATCTCTCTTTTGCAAAGAGCTGCGCATTGGAAAATTCAGGGCTATGTCGTGTAGATGATGGCCTAACAGGAGGCTTTAAAATTTTCTTTCTAGTGTCCTTCGTTTGGGAGAAAAATGCAATGGTACAAGACAGCTTTTCCTTGCCAATATCTCTCTTTTGCAAAGAGCTACGCATTGGAAAATTCAGGGCTATGTCGTGTAGATGATGGCTTAACAGGAGGCTTTAAAATTTTCTTTCTAGTGTCCTTCGTTTGGGAGAAAAATGCAATGGTACAAGACAGCTTTTCCTTGCCAATATCTCTCTTTTGCAAAGAGCTGCGCATTGGAAAATTCAGGGCTATGTCGTGTAGATGATGGCCTAACAGGAGGCTTTAAAATTTTCATTCTAGTGTCCTTCGTTTGGGAGAAAAATGCAAAGGTACAAGACAGCTTTTCCTTGCCAATATCTCTCTTTTGCAAAGAGCTGCGCATTGGAAAATTTAGGGCTATGCCGTGTAGATGATGGCCTAACAGGAGGCTTTAAAATTTTCATTCTAGTGTCCTTCGTTTGGGAGAAAAATGCAAAGGTACAAGACAGCTTTTCCTTGCCAATATCTCTCTTTTGCAAAGAGCTACGCATTGGAAAATTCAGGGCTATACCGTGTAGATGAAGCACTAACAGGAGGCTTTAAAATTTTCATTCTAGTGTCCTTCGTTTGGGAGAAAAATGCAAAGGTACAAGACAGCTTTTCCTTGCCAATATCTCTCTTTTGCAAAGAGCTAAGCTTTGGAAAAGTAAGGGCTATGTCGTGTAGATGATGCACTAACAGGAGGCTTTAAAATTTTCTTTCTAGTGTCCTTCGTTTGGGAGAAAAATGCAAAGGTACAAGACAGCTTTTCCTTGCCAATATCTCTCTTTTGCAAAGAGCTACGCATTGGAAAATTCAGGGCTATGTCGTGTAGATGATGGCCTAACAGGAGGCTTTAAAATTTTCTTTCTAGTGTCCTTCGTTTGGGAGAAAAATGCAAAGGTACAAGACAGCTTTTCCTTGCCAATATCTCTCTTTTGCAAAGAGCTACGCATTGGAAAATTCAGGGCTATGTCGTGTAGATGATGGCCTAACAGGAGGCTTTAAAATTTTCTTTCTAGTGTCCTTCGTTTGGGAGAAAAATGCAATGGTACAAGACAGCTTTTCCTTGCCAATATCTCTCTTTTGCAAAGAGCTGCGCATTGGAAAATTCAGGGCTATGTCGTGTAGATGATGGCCTAACAGGAGGCTTTAAAATTTTCTTTCTAGTGTCCTTCGTTTGGGAGAAAAATGCAAAGGTACAAGACAGCTTTTCCTTGCCAATATCTCTCTTTTGCAAAGAGCTACGCATTGGAAAATTCAGGGCTATGTCGTGTAGATGATGGCTTAACAGGAGGCTTTAAAATTTTCTTTCTAGTGACCTTCGTTTGGGAGAAAAATGCAAAGGTACAAGACAGCTTTTCCTTGCCAATATCTCTCTTTTGCAAAGAGCTGCGCATTGGAAAATTCAGGGCTATGTCGTGTAGATGATGGCCTAACAGGAGGCTTTAAAATTTTCTTTCTAGTGTCCTTCGTTTGGGAGAAAAATGCAATGGTACAAGACAGCTTTTCCTTGCCAATATCTCTCTTTTGCAAAGAGCTGCGCATTGGAAAATTCAGGGCTATGTCGTGTAGATGATGGCCTAACAGGAGGCTTTAAAATTTTCTTTCTAGTGACCTTCGTTTGGGAGAAAAATGCAATGGTACAAGACAGCTTTTCCTTGAGAATATCTCTGTTTTGCAAAGAGCTGCGCATTGGAAAATTCAGGGCTATGTCGTGTAGATGATGGCCTAACAGGAGGCTTTAAAATTTTATTTCTAGTGTCCTTCGTTTGGGAGAAAAATGCAAAGGTACAAGACAGCTTTTCCTTGCCAATATCTCTCTTTTGCAAAGAGCTGCGCATTGGAAAATTCAGGGCTATGTCGTGTAGATGATGGCCTAACAGGAGGCTTTAAAATTTTCTTTCTAGTGTCCTTCGTTTGGGAGAAAAATGCAAAGGTACAAGACAGCATTTCCTTGCCAATATCTCTCTTTTGCAAAGAGCTGCGCATTGGAAAATTCAGGGCTATGTCGTGTAGATGATGGCCTAACAGGAGGCTTTAAAATTTTCTTTCTAGTGTCCTTCGTTTGGGAGAAAAATGCAAAGGTACAAGACAGCTTTTCCTTGCCAATATCTCTCTTTTGCAAAGAGCTGCGCATTGGAAAATTCAGGGCTATGTCGTGTAGATGATGGCTTAACAGGAGGCTTTAAAATTTTCTTTCTAGTGACCTTCGTTTGGGAGAAAAATGCAAAGGTACAAGACAGCTTTTCCTTGCCAATATCTCTCTTTTGCAAAGAGCTGCGCATTGGAAAATTCAGGGCTATGTCGTGTAGATGATGGCCTAACAGGAGGCTTTAAAATTTTCTTTATAGTGTCCTTCGTTTGGGAGAAAAATGCAATGGTACAAGACAGCTTTTCCTTGCCAATATCTCTCTTTTGCAAAGAGCTGCGCATTGGAAAATTCAGGGCTATGTCGTGTAGATGATGGCCTAACAGGAGGCTTTAAAAAAATTTTTCTAGTGTCCTTCGTTTGGGAGAAAAATGCAATGGTACAAGACAGCTTTTCCTTGCCAATATCTTTCTTTTGCAAAGAGCTGCGCATTGGAAAATTCAGGGCTATGTCGTGTAGATGATGGCCTAACAGGAGGCTTTAAAATTTTCTTTCTAGTGTCCTTCGTTTGGGAGAAAAATGCAAAGGTACAAGACAGCTTTTCCTTGCCAATATCTCTCTTTTGCAAAGAGCTGCGCATTGGAAAATTCAGGGCTATGTCGTGTAGATGATGGCCTTACAGGAGGCTTTAAAATTTTCTTTCTAGTGTCCTTCGTTTGGGAGAAAAATGCAAAGGTACAAGACAGCTTTTCCTTGCCAATATCTCTCTTTTGCAAAGAGCTGCGCATTGGAAAATTCAGGGCTATGTCGTGTAGATGATGGCCTAACAGGAGGCTTTAAAATTTTCTTTCTAGTGTCCTTCGTTTGGGAGAAAAATGCAAAGGTACAAGACAGCTTTTCCTTGCCAATATCTCTCTTTTGCAAAGAGCTGCGCATTGGAAAATTCAGGGCTATGTCGTGTAGATGATGGCCTAACAGGAGGCTTTAAAATTTTCTTTCTAGTGTCCTTCGTTTGGGAGAAAAATGCAAAGGTACAAGACAGCTTTTCCTTGCCAATATCTCTCTTTTGCAAAGAGCTACGCATTGGAAAATTCAGGGCTATGTCGTGTAGATGATGGCTTAACAGGAGGCTTTAAAATTTTCTTTCTAGTGACCTTCGTTTGGGAGAAAAATGCAAAGGTACAAGACAGCTTTTCCTTGCCAATATCTCTCTTTTGCAAAGAGCTACGCATTGGAAAATTCAGGGCTCTGTCGTGTAGATGATGGCCTAACAGGAGGCTTTAAAATTTTCTTTCTAGTGTCCTTCGTTTGGGAGAAAAATGCAAAGGTACAAGACAGCTTTTCCTTGCCAATATCTCTCTTTTGCAAAGAGCTACGCATTGGAAAATTCAGGGCTATGTCGTGTAGATGATGGCCTAACAGGAGGCTTTAAAATTTTCTTTCTAGTGACCTTCGTTTGGGAGAAAAATGCAAAGGTACAAGACAGCTTTTCCTTGCCAATATCTCTCTTTTGCAAAGAGCTGCGCATTGGAAAATTCAGGGCTATGTCGTGTAGATGATGGCCTAACAGGAGGCTTTAAAATTTTCTTTCTAGTGTCCTTCGTTTGGGAGAAAAATGCAAAGGTACAAGACAGCTTTTCCTTGCCAATATCTCTCTTTTGCAAAGAGCTGCGCATTGGAAAATTCAGGGCTATGTCGTGTAGATGATGGCTTAACAGGAGGCTTTAAAATTTTCTTTCTAGTGACCTTCGTTTGGGAGAAAAATGCAAAGGTACAAGACAACTTTTCCTTGCCAATATCTCTCTTTTGCAAAGAGCTGCGCATTGGAAAATTCAGGGCTATGTCGTGTAGATGATGGCCTAACAGGAGGCTTTAAAATTTTCTTTCTAGTGTCCTTCGTTTGGGAGAAAAATGCAAAGGTACAAGACAGCTTTTCCTTGCCAATATCTCTCTTTTGCAAAGAGCTGCGCATTGGAAAATTCAGGGCTATGTCGTGTAGATGATGGCCTAACAGGAGGCTTTAAAATTTTCTTTCTAGTGTCCTTCGTTTGGGAGAAAAATGCAAAGGTACAAGACAGCTTTTCCTTGCCAATATCTCTCTTTTGCAAAGAGCTACGCATTGGAAAATTCAGGGCTATGTCGTGTAGATGATGGCTTAACAGGAGGCTTTAAAATTTTCTTTCTAGTGACCTTCGTTTGGGAGAAAAATGCAAAGGTACAAGACAACTTTTCCTTGCCAATATCTCTCTTTTGCAAAGAGCTGCGCATTGGAAAATTCAGTGCTATGTCGTGTAGATGATGGCCTAACAGGAGGCTTTAAAATTTTCTTTCTAGTGTCCTTCGTTTGGGAGAAAAATGCAAAGGTACAAGACAGCTTTTCCTTGCCAATATCTCTCTTTTGCAAAGAGCTGCACATTTGAAAATTCAGGGCTATGTCGTGTAGATGATGGCCTAACAGGAGGCTTTAAAATTATCTTTCTAGTGTCCTTCGGTTGGGAGAAAAATGCAATGGTATAAGACAGCTTTTCCTTGCCAATATCTCTCTTTTGCTAAGAGCTGCGCATTGGAAAATTCAGGGCTATGTCGTGTAGATGATGGCCTAACAGGAGGCTTTAAAATTTTCTTTCTAGTGTCCTTCGTTTGGGAGAAAAATGCAAAGGTACAAGACAGCTTTTCCTTGCCAATATCTCTCTTTTGCAAAGAGCTGCGCATTGGAAAATTCAGGGCTATGTCGTGTAGATGATGGCCTAACAGGAGGCTTTAAAATTTTCTTTCTAGTGTCCTTCGTTTGGGAGAAAAATGCAAAGGTACAAGACAGCTTTTCCTTGCTAATATCTCTCTTTTGCAAAGAGCTGCACATTGGAAAATTCAGGGCTATGTCGTGTAGATGATGGCCTAACAGGAGGCTTTAAAATTTTCTTTCTAGTGTCCTTCGTTTGGGAGAAAATGCAAAGGTACAAGACAGCTTTTCCTTGCCAATATCTCTCTTTTGCAAAGAGCTACGCATTGGAAAATTCAGGGCTCTGTCGTGTAGATGATGGCCTAACAGGAGGCTTTAAAATTTTCTTTCTAGTGTCCTTCGTTTGGGAGAAAAATGCAAAGGTACAAGACAGCTTTTCCTTGCCAATATCTCTCTTTTGCAAAGAGCTACGCATTGGAAAATTCAGGGCTATGTCGTGTAGATGATGGCCTAACAGGAGGCTTTAAAATTTTCTTTCTAGTGACCTTCGTTTGGGAGAAAAATGCAAAGGTACAAGACAGCTTTTCCTTGCCAATATCTCTCTTTTGCAAAGAGCTGCGCATTGGAAAATTCAGGGCTATGTCGTGTAGATGATGGCCTAACAGGAGGCTTTAAAATTTTCTTTCTAGTGTCCTTCGTTTGGGAGAAAAATGCA
>NW_026969468.1:0-39305 GCF_028390025.1 Pseudophryne corroboree
AACACAGTTTTCTCCAGCAGCTGCGAGGTTTGTACTATTCAACGCGGCTCATTTCTTGCAGCCCCAGAGCAGGTGTAAAATCAGGGAAAATACATATTTTAAAATAAAAAAAGTGAGGACTTGCCCCAAAACCCCTTGGACCCCCCCCCCCCCCCCCCACCTTACTCCCATAATGACTAATTAGGCAATTGGAAGTTTTTCATAACCTCAAAATAAACTTTTGCTTTAGTTTACGCACCCCAAATTTAATTACAGTATTTATTATAATTGGGGGTTTTTTTCCTATCTGTTTGTTTACCTTTTTTTTTTCTTTCTTGGTGGCCTCAAAAAAATTATCCCAAAATCAGCTTTTTCCCCTTTAGCATTTTATTCGTTTGCAATTTAAAAAAAAGTTTATTGATTTTTTTGCCATTTTTTTTAATTTATTTTTTACTTGAAGAAGAAATGTACAAAGTGGGCATTAAAAAAAACAAAAACATTTTTCTTCGGAACAGGAATAAAACATAATTATGGTTACCCAATTATTATTATATTATTATTTTTCTTTGGGGGGGAGGGGGGTTTTCAGACTTTTTTTATTCCCACGGGTTTTTGTGGTAAATAGCACTACGACCATTATTTTTAACTGGACAGCGCTGGTATCGGGGGCTTGCGTACTGTGGTAATATTGTATCTACCGCATAAATTGCGCACCTAATTGGATTCGAATCGTTAAATGCCCCCCCACACAGACCTTTTTCATACTCCTCGTTCAGGATGAAGACCTCCGCCCGGTCTCTCAGCGTCTGCGCATTCTGCGGGTCCCTCTGTATCGCCTCTGTACATACTTTAATGGCTGCCTCCGTGTGCTGGCTCTGGGGGGGACAGAGTACGGTGGGTTAAACGCTCCTCGTACTCTCAGGAAGCTTACCTGGGGATTCGCCAGTAGCGTGCACGGTGAGAGACGGAGATAATAACCTGACGAGTGCAGATCTCACCCATAATTCTGTGCGACGTGTATTATTTCCTGATGAGTTAATTGCGCCCTTACCCTGTACGGTCACACAGAGACGTGCGCAGGTAAGGTCGGGGGTCACGGTACGCACCTTGGACAAGCAGTGGCAGATCCTCTCTTTGGCTCTTTTTCTGTAAATCTCAACATTTGGCTCCGTCTTTATGGCGGCTTCGAACTTCTCAATGGCGGCTTCAAACCTGCGCAGGACACAAGCGGTTCGCCGTAAGCGATGGTCCGGATACTAACGTTACTGAGCTCTAGAAGGCCAGCCGCAGGACGCCTTCAAAGTGCTGCGGCCGATGGTAGGATTACTGAATGAGACTTTGTGATCGGCACCGCGGCGATAACGGCACCAGGCGTGAGTATTCAAAGAGAGGTAAACGCCCAGGGGAATCATTCGGTGATAGCGCAGTGTTATTATACACAGTAGTGTCTCCTAATGTTTCACCGCCCCCACAGTGACTCGTCCCTGCCGGGGAAAGGATGGGAGACGCACTTACCTCTGGTCTCGGACTAATTCCTCGGCGGACTCCAGCTGCCGGGAAAGCTTCTTCACTTGCTTATAGTGTGATAGGCAAGGTTTGTCATCCTGATCCAGCTTCAGACACTCCCGCACATGGCTACAACACAACCCAGAGAACACGTGTGTAACGTGTGTGAGACACAGATCCCCCCTCACCTCAGGCTCTCCCGTAGTGTAATACAGATCCCCCCTCACCTCAGGCTCCCCCATAGTGTAATACAGATCCCCCCTCACCTCAGGCTCCCCCATAGTGTAATACAGATCCCCCTCTCACCTCAGGCTCCCCCATAGTGTAATACAGATTCCCCCCCCCCTCACCTCAGGCTCCCCCATAGTGTAATACAGATTCCCCCCTCACCTCAGGCTCTCCCATAGTGTAATACAGATCCCCCCTCACCTCAGGCACCCCCATAGTGTAATACAGATGCCCCGTCACCTCAGGCTCACACATAGTGTAATACAGATACCCCCTTCTCACCTCAGGCTCCCCCATAGTGTAATACAGATGCCCCGTCACCTAAGGCTCACACATAGTGTAATACAGATACCCCCTTCTCACCTCAGGCTCCCCCATAGTGTAATACAGATCCCCCCTCACATCAGGCTCCCCCATAGAGTAATACAGATCCCCCCCTCACCTCAGGCTCTCCCATAGTGTAATAAAGATCCCCCCCTCACCTCAGGCTCTCCCATAGTGTAATACAGATCCCCCCTCCTCACCTCAGGCTCCCCCATAGTGTAATACAGATCCCCCCTCACCTCAGGCACCCCCATAGTGTAATACATATCCCCCCTCACCTCAGGCTCCCCCATAGTGTAATACAGATCCCCCCTCACCTCAGGCACCCCCATAGTGTAATACAGATCCCCCCCTCACCTCAGGCACCCCCATAGTGTAATACATATCCCCCCTCACCTCAGGCTCCCCCATAGTGTAATACAGATCCCCCGTCACCTCAGGCTCACACATAGTGTAATACAGATCCTAATACAGATCCCCCCTCACCTCAGGCTCCCCCATAGTGTAATACAGATCCCCCCCTCACCTCAGGCTCTCCCATAGTGTAATACAGATCCCCCCTCATCTCAGGCTCTCCCATAGTGTAATACAGATCCCCCCTCCTCACCTCAGGCTCTCCCATAGTGTAATACAGATCCCCCCTCATCTCAGGCTCCCCCACAGTGTAATACAGATCCCCCCCCCTCACCTCAGGCTCCCCCATAGTGTAATACAGATCCCCCCTCACCTCAGGCTCCCCCATAGTGTAATATAGATCCCCCCTCACCTCAGGCTCTCCCATAGTGTAATACAGATCCCCCCTCACCTCAGGCACCCCATAGTGTAATACATATCCCCCCTCACCTCAGGCTCTCCCATAGTGTAATACAGATCCCCCCTCCTCACCTCAGGCTCCCCCATAGTGTAATACAGATCCCCCCCTCACCTCAGGCTCTCCCATAGTGTAATACAGATCCCCCCTCCTCACCTCAGGTTCCCCCATAGTGTAATACATATCCCCCCTCACCTCAGGCTCCCCCATAGTGTATTACATATCCCCCCTCACCTTAGGCTCCCCCACAGTGTAATACAGATCCCCCCCCTCACCTCAGGCTCCCCCATAGTGTAATACAGATCCCCCCTCACCTCAGGCTCCCCCATAGTGTAATACAGATCCCCCCTCACCTCAGGCTCTCCCATAGTGTAATACAGATCCCCCCTCCTCACCTCAGGCTCCCCCATAGTGTAATACAGATCCCCCCTCCTCACCTCAGGCTCCCCCATAGTGTAATACAGATCCCCCCTCACCTCAGGCACCCCCATAGTGTAATACAGATCCCCCCTCACCTCAGGCTCTCCCATAGTGTAATACAGATCCCCCCTCCTCACCTCAGGCTCCCCCATAGTGTAATACAGATCCCCCCTCCTCACCTCAGGCTCCCCATAGTGTAATACAGATCCCCCCTCACCTCAGGCTCCCCCATAGTGTAATACAGATCCCCCCTCCTCACCTCAGGCTCCCCCATAGTGTAATACAGATCCCCCCTCCTCACCTCAGGCTCCCCCATAGTGTAATACAGATCCCCCCTCACCTCAGGCTCCCCCATAGTGTAATATAGATCCCCCCTCACCTCAGGCTCTCCCATAGTGTAATACAGATCCCCCCTCACCTCAGGCACCCCATAGTGTAATACATATCCCCCCTCACCTCAGGCTCTCCCATAGTGTAATACAGATCCCCCCTCCTCACCTCAGGCTCCCCCATAGTGTAATACAGATCCCCCCCTCACCTCAGGCTCTCCCATAGTGTAATACAGATCCCCCTCCTCACCTCAGGTTCCCCCATAGTGTAATACATATCCCCCCTCACCTCAGGCTCCCCCATAGTGTATTACATATCCCCCCTCACCTTAGGCTCCCCCACAGTGTAATACAGATCCCCCCCCTCACCTCAGGCTCCCCCATAGTGTAATACAGATCCCCCCTCACCTCAGGCTCTCCCATAGTGTAATACAGATCCCCCCTCACCTCAGGCACCCCATAGTGTAATACATATCCCCCCTCACCTCAGGCTCTCCCATAGTGTAATACAGATCCCCCCTCCTCACCTCAGGCTCCCCCATAGTGTAATACAGATCCCCCCCTCACCTCAGGCTCTCCCATAGTGTAATACAGATCCCCCCTCCTCACCTCAGGTTCCCCCATAGTGTAATACATATCCCCCCTCACCTCAGGCTCCCCCATAGTGTATTACATATCCCCCCTCACCTTAGGCTCCCCCACAGTGTAATACAGACCCCCCCCCTCACCTCAGGCTCCCCCATAGTGTAATACAGATCCCCCCTCACCTCAGGCTCCCCCATAGTGTAATACAGATCCCCCCTCACCTCAGGCTCTCCCATAGTGTAATACAGATCCCCCCTCCTCACCTCAGGCTCCCCCATAGTGTAATACAGATCCCCCCTCCTCACCTCAGGCTCCCCCATAGTGTAATACAGATCCCCCCTCACCTCAGGCACCCCCATAGTGTAATACAGATCCCCCCTCACCTCAGGCTCTCCCATAGTGTAATACAGATCCCCCCTCCTCACCTCAGGCTCCCCCATAGTGTAATACAGATCCCCCCTCCTCACCTCAGGCTCCCCCATAGTGTAATACAGATCCCCCCTCACCTCAGGCACCCCCATAGTGTAATACAGATCCCCCCTCCTCACCTCAGGCTCCCCCATAGTGTAATACAGATCCCCCCTCCTCACCTCAGGCTCCCCCATAGTGTAATACAGATCCCCCCTCACCTCAGGCTCCCCCATAGTGTAATATAGATCCCCCCTCACCTCAGGCTCTCCCATAGTGTAATACAGATCCCCCCTCACCTCAGGCACCCCATAGTGTAATACATATCCCCCTCACCTCAGGCTCTCCCATAGTGTAATACAGATCCCCCCTCCTCACCTCAGGCTCCCCCATAGTGTAATACAGATCCCCCCCTCACCTCAGGCTCTCCCATAGTGTAATACAGATCCCCCCTCCTCACCTCAGGTTCCCCCATAGTGTAATACATATCCCCCCTCACCTCAGGCTCCCCCATAGTGTATTACATATCCCCCCTCACCTTAGGCTCCCCCACAGTGTAATACAGATCCCCCCCCTCACCTCAGGCTCCCCCATAGTGTAATACAGATCCCCCCTCACCTCAGGCTCCCCCATAGTGTAATACAGATCCCCCCTCACCTCAGGCTCTCCCATAGTGTAATACAGATCCCCCCTCCTCACCTCAGGCTCCCCCATAGTGTAATACAGATCCCCCCTCCTCACCTCAGGCACCCCCATAGTGTAATACAGATCCCCCCTCCTCACCTCAGGCTCCCCCATAGTGTAATACAGATCCCCCCTCACCTCAGGCTCCCCCATAGTGTAATACAGATCCCCCCTCACCTCAGGCTCTCCCATAGTGTAATACAGATCCCCCCTCCTCACCTCAGGCTCCCCCATAGTGTAATACAGATCCCCCCTCCTCACCTCAGGCTCCCCCATAGTGTAATACAGATCCCCCCTCACCTCAGGCACCCCCATAGTGTAATACAGATCCCCCCTCACCTCAGGCACCCCCATAGTGTAATACAGATCCCCCCTCACCTCAGGCTCTCCTCGTGCGCCCCCATGGTGTATACAGGCCCCCCTCACCTCAGGCTCTCCTCGTGCGCCCCCATGGTGTAATAGAGCTGGCTCAGTTTCAGGAAGGCAGCTCTGTTGTCATTACGGAGCTTGGTTGTGGGCTTCAGATCATGGATGGCCTTGCTTACATCTCCAATTTGGAGGTAACACTCAGACCTCAGCTCCCGAACACTGGGATCCCAGGGGGAGTGCTAGAGAGGGCAGAGCCATACAAACATGTTACAGGTATAAATGCCATTCACTGGCCCTGATAACAAGGTACATACAGCGGGGTCAGACATCCAGCCACGCATTACCTCAATCACTTTCTCCAGCCAGCTGATGGCTTCCCCATAATCCTCTCTGTCATGGGCCGCCCAGGCCTCCTCCCGGCTAGCCTCCAGCTCCCGCAGTCGCTCCAGCTGGTTCCTGGCCTCCTCGTTGGTGGGGTTACTCTGCATCTGCCGGGGGGGGGGGGAGGATACTGGAAGGTTAATCGGCTTCTGTCAGGGCGGACCCTAAAGTTGTATTAATATACTTTATTTATAAGGCGACAACATATTCTGTAGCTCTGTACATTGACGATGCATGGGTAATTAGACTGTAAGCTCCAGTAGGACCAGCTGCCGCTATGTACACACATTATTGTAAGTGGCTGCAAGAACTATACACATGCAATACAATCTATATGGAAAGGTTGCACTTGATTGATGTGGGCAACTCACCACAGCCTGGAAATCCTCTCTGGCCTCCTCCGTGTCCCCCTGCTTCAGCAATATGTTCCCCCTTTGCAGTCTGGCCTGCGGGAAAACAACCACACAGATGCAATAAGGATACCAGTAAGCGGCTGGCCGGACCCCACGAACCATGATCGTGTTACTGGGGTACGGCCCACCCTGTCTGATGCAAAAGGAAGAATATGTGCTTCGCGCTACTCTGCGGTGGCGATACATCTGTCAAAACCGTAACGCAAGGTCCAAAGGTGAGCTCAGGGAGGAGAGAAGCCTCACACGGAGGAGACGGGCTCGGGGGGGGGACACTGCTGGTACTTCCCTTCCACCAAATCCACAACCCACCGCTATGAGAACCTGCTCTGCCCTAACCCCCACCTCCCTCCCCCAACAGCCTCCCATTACCCAGCCCCTACCGCCAGGAAGTCCGGCTTCAGCGCTATGGCCTTGCTGAGATCCGGGAGAGCCGATTTAAACTTCCCCATCGCCAGATAAACCGCTGCCCGCTTGTAATACGTCAGGTAGTTGCTGGGGTCTCCGTCTGCAATAAGAGGGATATAAAGAAGTTACTGTAGCGGCGTGACACAATACACTTCAACCGGAGTTCATAGATTACCCTGTAATTACAGTATGCCGACTGGCCAGCTGTCAGGAGTGTGGGAGTGCTGCCCCCTGGTGCACAAAGCAGTAACTACATGCTGTGTATCTGAGGATGTATACAGGAAAACCCCAGTATGCACACAGCCTCACAGTCTGCACTAAGGCTCACGTTCTGGGAATATGCGCCTCATCGCGTACCATTATCTCCACATTATTACAGTTCAGCTGCATTTCGCAGTGGGCTCAGGTGGCGGAACGTGCTGTGTGGAGGGTAATCCCGCACAATCAGTGGTCTGCACAGTGTCATATATTCTCACATCGCCAGCCAACTCTGCTCTTACTGTGCGACTTGCAGCAGAGGTTCCGTTACTCCTTATAATACACAAGTGTTAATAATGACGGAGGAAGCGATGGCGTCAGATCTCAGGAGTTCATACAACTATTATGATCACATATCACCACGGATTATGCCATACGTAGCCCTGTACTCACCCACAGCCGAGTGATAGTGAGAGAGAGCCTCAGCCAGCTGTCCCGCGGCCAGGAGCTTCCGGCCCATCTCCAGATGGTTCTCCACCTCTGCCTGGCTGGCGGCCAGAGATCCTGTCCATCAAACACACGAGAGACACAGTTACCAGACATCATACAGAATAATCAGCTGTCCCATGTCAGAAAGATGACCTATTCCATGGTAATGAGACCTCTAGGGGCGCTCTTCCACTCGAGCCCATGATGGCAATTTCAAAGGGCCGGTCAACTAAGCTTGGGGCAGGCAGCCATTTGGTGAGCCAGAGCAACCTTTGAATGAATTCGCTAGTCACCAGCAACATCACTGAGGTATGAGGCACTTTGTGTCTCAGCGATGTCAACAATTACTAGTGGATTTATAAGTGGGATTTTGCTTCATGAAATGACAGAATGCACTTGACAGGTCCAATAGAGCACGGGCCAGGTTACCCACATCTAGAAACGGTCATCTGCCAGGTTTACAGCCCACGCATTAGATTGTAGGCGCCAAGATTACTGATCAAATTTATAGCCACAGGTCAGTGCATAAAGGCCTATTTCTAACTCTCTGATGTGCGATAGCACAAGACCCACCAGAGCATGCACGACATGTGGGGGTGTAAGTATTACTCAAATCAAAACAGAACCTAAAATGGAAGGACAATCTAAATTAATTTACTGTAGCTCAAACAATTCACTCCATATCCAAATCTGAAACATGAATTCTTTAGGAACACGTGTGACAGAACATTATTGAGTTTAATATGACAAAAAAAGTCACAATTATTAAGTTGAAATGGTCATATGACAAAAAGCCACACAGTGCTTACTAAGTAAAAATGGTGATAACTTCACATATAGGGGTCAATTCTATTCGGCAACTAAAGAATAGCGCCGGGAATTAGCTCCCGACGCTATTCAATTCTGCTACTAGTTGCCCGCAATTGTCGGGAATTCTTCTCTCATCCCCGGGGGATGAGAGAAGAAACCCGACAAAAGTGCAGCCTCGCGGCCGGCGCGAGGCTGATTCTGTCGGGAATCAGCCTCGCGCCGGGTAGTTAAGTCGGAGAATGCCCGTTCTCCCGACAAAACTACCTGTTAAGTCGGCGAGAACGGGACATCGCCGACTTAACTTTAGCTGAATTGAATAGCGTCGGGAGCTAATTCCCGGCGCTATTCTTTAGTTGCCGAATAGAATTGACCCCATAGAATTAGAACTCCAAAACAGTTTCATTAAAATAAAAACATGTATGTTTTTGATAATCTGCCATGTAGGAGAAGGCTAAAACTTGGACAGTTTACAATAGCAGAAGGATCCCACAAAGAGAGACTAATTTCTTCAACCATTTCACTAGTTTTTAATTGTTCTTCCTTACCCAAGCGACCGTCTTGGTGACAGCAAAAGGTGTGCTTCTACAGTCCTCAAGCTTAAGAGTGAAGAACAGGCGGGGCGCCATCGAGGGAAAAAAATCAGGCACTTTTGGTGCGTTTGCATCCGAAAATTGAGGAGGAATGGCCTTGTCTCTGTCACTCTTGGGGATGTATCCAGCATTAACGGACATGCTGTGCTGACCCCAAGCTCTGACCTCACTATGAATAGATGCACACAGCATCTATTCACGGGAGCTAAACCCCAACTTTCCCCAAATGTAGGACACTGCAGCCCGCGGGTCGGGTTGGAAGAGGGCACACTGCTTCAGCTGGGCACCGCAATAAGTGAAGTGCGCCGTTAATCAATTTAAAATCAGGCAGGGCGTGCGGCCATGCTGAAACAGCTTAGCGGGCAGACTACTGGTATGCTTATTGCCTTTAGATTTTATTTTTTTTCCCCCTTTTTTTGTCCATGAAGGGTTTTAATAATGGGTTCTAAAAATGTATTATAACTCCGTATTGGAACATTGGACTAAAAATGGTATGATTTTTTTCCACACATATGCATATGAAACTTGATTATGTTATATTGATTCCATAGGGAGATACATTATAGCTGTAGGTTCTTTATGGGACCTGTATATGTTGTTGACTTTTTTTTTTTTTTTACTAATTCCAGTGCTTACAAATGTTACAGTGTTTGCAAGAACAGATTAATATGGGGGGGGGGGGGGGGGGGGGATTGCGTTTTGATTTGCCCCGACCGCATTAACATACTATATTCCTAATTATCCTGCTCTGTCTATAAACATGACATTGCTTATTACTGGAAGCGTTCATTACATTCATTTTAAAACTAATGAAAATGTTGAATTACACAGAGGACAGGTAATATGTTGCTCAGATTAGAACGCATTGTTTTTACTTGCACTGTACGTCTCCTGTAGAATGTAATATCCTCAGAGAAACTTTCTGATTGAAAAAAAAAACATGACGACGCGTCCTATTGAAGGGTGCATTTTTGTATTTGCATTTTAACCATTTAATTTTCCATTGTAAACATTTAACGGATATTACACTAAAGGTGCATACACACGGTGAGATTCGGACTTATCCGATTCTCACCGTGCGACAGGGGGCCGGGTCGGCACTTAGCCAGTATCGCAAGCACATAATAACTGTGCTTGCGATGCTGGCTATGTGCGATTTCAATCCTGACTATCTCTTCTATAGAGATAGTCAGGATTGACTTGCCTGCACAGCCTATTTTTTCTTCCGATGCCGACCGCGCGGGGCCGCGCATCGGCATCGGATCGGGATCGCAAGGTGACTGTCACCTTGCGATCTGCACTATATTTTCTTCCGATTCTGACTATATAGTCAGAATCGGAAGAAAATATAGTGCAGATCGCAAGGTGACAGTCACCTTGCGATCCCGATCCGATGCCGATGCGCGGTAGTCAGAATCGGAAGAAAATATAGTGCAGATCGCAAGGTGACAGTCACCTTGCGATCCCGATCCGATGCCGATGCGCGGCCCCGCGCGGTCGGCATCGGAAGAAAAAATAGGCTGTGCAGGCAAGTCAATCCTGACTATCTCTATAGAAGAGATAGTCAGGATTGAAATCGCACATAGCCAGCATCGCAAGCACAGTTATTATGTGCTTGCGATACTGGCTAAGTGCCGACCCGGCCCCCTGTCGCACGGTGAGAATCGGATAAGTCCGAATCTCACCGTGTGTATGCACCCTAAGTCCCTTAATACGGCTCTGAAAGTTTGAGCATTGAAAAGACTCCCGCGACCGGTTGATCCATCTGTTGGCACTAAACAAATAGTACAAGACGTCGGAGAAGGTGTTCTTCCAGAACGGTTGGTAAGAACAAACCTACAAGTACAAGTCATCTCAGAAACAGAGATCCCAGTGTTCTTACACTACAATGACATTACAATGAGATAAATGCTCACCATCCAGGTGTAGATCCAGGATCACACACAGTAGGGAGAGAGAAGACAGGACCCCGCTCACACCTCGTCTTTCTCTCTCCATGCCGGTGTGGCACTCTCGTTCCCGATGTCCAAGTCCTCTCTCCGCTGCACCTGCCAGCACACGTAACGTAACACAAATCATTTATATGTATAACAGAGGCAAAAGCAGTAACTGCACCCCTCACCCTGCCCTTATACAGAGATACACACTGACAGCGCAGTCACACAGTCTATATACACCCCTCACCCTGCCCTTATACAGAGATACACGCTGACAGCGCAGTCACACAGTCTATATTCACCCTGCCCTTATACAGAGATGCACGCTGACAGCGCAGTCACACAGTCTATATTCACCCTGCCCTTATACAGAGATACACACTGATAGCGCAGTCACACAGTCTATATACACCTCTCACCCTGTCCTTATACAGAGATACACGCTGACAGCAGTCACAGCCTATATACACCCCTCACCCTGCCCTTATACAGAGATACACGCTGACAGCGCAGTCACACAGTCTATATACACCCCTCACCCTGCCCTTATACAGAGATACACACTGACAGCACAGTCACACAGTCTATATACACCCCTCACCCTGCCCTTATACAGAGATACACGCTGACAGCAGTCACAGCCTATATACACCCCTCACCCTGCCCTTATACAGAGATACACGCTGACAGCGCAGTCACACAGTCTATATACACCCCTCACCCTGCCCTTATACAGAGATACACACTGACAGCATAGTCACACAGTATACATACACCCCTCACCCTGCCCTTATACAGAGATACACACTGACAGCGCAGTCACACAGTCTATATACACCCCTCACCCTGCCCTTATACAGAGATACACACTGACAGCGCAGTCACACAGTCTATATACACCCCTCACCCTGCCCTTATACAGAGATACACGCTGACAGCGCAGTCACACAGTCTATATACACCCCTCACCCTGCCCTTATACAGAGATACACGCTGACAGCACAGTCACACAGTCTATATACACCCCTCACCCTGCCCTTATACAGAGATACGCACTGACAGCGCAGTCACACAGTCTATATACACCCCTCACCCTGCCCTTATACAGAGATACACGCTGACAGCGCAGTCACACAGTCTATATTCACCCTGCCCTTATACAGAGATACACACTGACAGCGCAGTCACACAGTCTATATACACCCCTCACCCTGCCCTTATACAGAGATACACACTGACAGCGCAGTCACACAGCCTATATACACCTCTCACCCTGCCCTTATACAGAGATACACACTGACAGCGCAGTCACACAGTCTATATACACCCCTCACCCTGCCCTTATACAGAGATACACGCTGACAGCGCAGTCACACAGTCTATATTCACCCTGCCCTTATACAGAGATACACGCTGACAGCGCAGTCACACAGTCTATATTCACCCTGCCCTTATACAGAGATACACACTGACAGCGCAGTCACACAGTCTATATACACCCCTCACCCTGCCCTTATACAGAGATACACACTGACAGCGCAGTCACACAGCCTATATACACCTCTCACCCTGCCCTTATACAGAGATACACGCTGACAGCACAGTCACACAGTCTATATACACCCCTCACCCTGCCCTTATACAGAGATACACGCTGACAGCGCAGTCACACAGTCTATATTCACCCTGCCCTTATACAGAGATACACGCTGACAGCGCAGTCACACAGTCTATATTCACCCTGCCCTTATACAGAGATACACACTGATAGCGCAGTCACACAGTCTATATACACCTCTCACCCTGTCCTTATACAGAGATACACGCTGACAGCAGTCACAGCCTATATACACCCCTCACCCTGCCCTTATACAGAGATACACGCTGACAGCGCAGTCACACAGTCTATATACACCCCTCACCCTGCTCTTATACAGAGATACACACTGACAGCACAGTCACACAGTCTATATACACCTCTCACCCTGCCCTTATACAGAGATACACACTGACAGCACAGTCACACAGTCTATATACACCCCTCACCCTGCCCTTATACAGAGATACACGCTGACAGCAGTCACAGCCTATATACACCCCTCACCCTGCCCTTATACAGAGATACACACTGACAGCGCAGTCACACAGTCTATATTCACCCTGCCCTTATACAGAGATACACACTGACAGCATAGTCACACAGTATACATACACCCCTCACCCTGCCCTTATACAGAGATACACGCTGACAGCGCAGTCACACAGTCTATATACACCCCTCACCCTGCCCTTATACAGAGATACACACTGACAGCATAGTCACACAGTATACATACACCCCTCACCCTGCCCTTATACAGAGATACACACTGACAGCGCAGTCACACAGTCTATATACACCCCTCACCCTGCCCTTATACAGAGATACACACTGACAGCGCAGTCACACAGTCTATATACACCCCTCACCCTGCCCTTATACAGAGATACACGCTGACAGCGCAGTCACACAGTCTATATTCACCCTGCCCTTATACAGAGATACACGCTGACAGCGCAGTCACACAGTCTATATTCACCCTGCCCTTATACAGAGATACACACTGACAGCGCAGTCACACAGTCTATATACACCCCTCACCCTGCCCTTATACAGAGATACACACTGACAGCGCAGTCACACAGCCTATATACACCTCTCACCCTGCCCTTATACAGAGATACACACTGACAGCGCAGTCACACAGTCTATATACACCCCTCACCCTGCCCTTATACAGAGATACACGCTGACAGCGCAGTCACACAGTCTATATTCACCCTGCCCTTATACAGAGATACACGCTGACAGCGCAGTCACACAGTCTATATTCACCCTGCCCTTATACAGAGATACACACTGACAGCGCAGTCACACAGTCTATATACACCCCTCACCCTGCCCTTATACAGAGATACACACTGACAGCGCAGTCACACAGCCTATATACACCTCTCACCCTGCCCTTATACAGAGATACACGCTGACAGCACAGTCACACAGTCTATATACACCCCTCACCCTGCTCTTATACAGAGATACACACTGACAGCACAGTCACACAGTCTATATACACCTCTCACCCTGCCCTTATACAGAGATACACACTGACAGCGCAGTCACACAGTCTATATACACCCCTCACCCTGCCCTTATACAGAGATACACGCTGACAGCGCAGTCACACAGTCTATATTCACCCTGCCCTTATACAGAGATACACACTGATAGCGCAGTCACACAGTCTATATACACCTCTCACCCTGTCCTTATACAGAGATACACGCTGACAGCAGTCACAGCCTATATACACCCCTCACCCTGCCCTTATACAGAGATACACGCTGACAGCGCAGTCACACAGTCTATATACACCCCTCACCCTGCTCTTATACAGAGATACACACTGACAGCACAGTCACACAGTCTATATACACCTCTCACCCTGCCCTTATACAGAGATACACACTGACAGCACAGTCACACAGTCTATATACACCCCTCACCCTGCCCTTATACAGAGATACACGCTGACAGCAGTCACAGCCTATATACACCCCTCACCCTGCCCTTATACAGAGATACACACTGACAGCGCAGTCACACAGTCTATATTCACCCTGCCCTTATACAGAGATACACACTGACAGCATAGTCACACAGTATACATACACCCCTCACCCTGCCCTTATACAGAGATACACGCTGACAGCGCAGTCACACAGTCTATATACACCCCTCACCCTGCCCTTATACAGAGATACACACTGACAGCGCAGTCACACAGTCTATATACACCCCTCACCCTGCCCTTATACAGAGATACACACTGACAGCGCAGTCACACAGTCTATATACACCCCTCACCCTGCCCTTATACAGAGATACACACTGACAGCACAGTCACACAGTCTATATACACCCCTCACCCTGCCCTTATACAGAGATACACACTGACAGCGCAGTCACACAGTCTATATACACCCCTCACCCTGCCCTTATACAGAGATACACACTGACAGCACAGTCACACAGTCTATATACACCCCTCACCCTGCCCTTATACAGAGATACACGCTGACAGCACAGTCACACAGTCTATATACACCCCTCACCCTGCCCTTATACAGAGATACACACTGACAGCGCAGTCACACAGTCTATATACACCCCTCACCCTGCCCTTATACAGAGATACACGCTGACAGCGCAGTCACACAGTCTATATACACCCCTCACCCTGCCCTTATACAGAGATACACGCTGACAGCACAGTCACACAGTCTATATACACCCCTCACCCTGCCCTTATACAGAGATACACACTGACAGCACAGTCACACAGTCTATATACACCCCTCACCCTGCCCTTATACAGAGATACACGCTGACAGCGCAGTCACACAGTCTATATACACCCCTCACCCTGCCCTTATACAGAGATACACACTGACAGCACAGTCACACAGTCTATATACACCCCTCACCCTGCCCTTATACAGAGATACACACTGACAGCTCAGTCACACAGTCTATATACACCCCTCACCCTGCCCTTATACAGAGATACACGCTGACAGCACAGTCACACAGCCTATATACACCTCTCACCCTGTCCTTATACAGAGATACACACTGACAGCACAGTCACACAGTCTATATACACCCCTCACCCTGCCCTTATACAGAGATACACGCTGACAGCACAGTCACACAGTCTATATACACCTCTCACCCTGCCCTTATACAGAGATACACACTGACAGCACAGTCACACAGTCTATATACATCCCTCACCCTGCCCTTATACAGAGATACACACTGACAGCGCAGTCACACAGTCTATATACACCCCTCACCCTGCCCTTATACAGAGATACACGCTGACAGCGCAGTCACACAGTCTATATACACCCCTCACCCTGCCCTTATACAGAGATACACGCTGACAGCACAGTCACACAGTCTATATACACCTCTCACCCTGCCCTTATACAGAGATACACACTGACAGCACAGTCACACAGTCTATATACATCCCTCACCCTGCCCTTATACAGAGATACACACTGACAGCACAGTCACACAGTCTATATACATCCCTCACCCTGCCCTTATACAGAGATACACACTGACAGCGCAGTCACACAGTCTATATACACCCCTCACCCTGTCCTTATACAGAGATACACGCTGACAGCGCAGTCACACAGTCTATATACACCCCTCACCCTGCCCTTATACAGAGATACACGCTGACAGCTCAGTCACACAGTCTATATACACCCCTCACCCTGCCCTTATACAGAGATACACACTGACAGCACAGTCACACAGTCTATATACACCCCTCACCCTGCCCTTATACAGAGATACACGCTGACAGCGCAGTCACACAGTCTATATACACCTCTCACCCTGTCCTTATACAGAGATACACACTGACAGCACAGTCACACAGTCTATATACACCCCTCACCCCGCCCTTATACAGAGATACACGCTGACAGCTCAGTCACACAGTCTATATACACCCCTCACCCTGTCCTTATACAGAGATACACGCTGACAGCGCAGTCACACAGTCTATATACACCCCTCACCCTGCCCTTATACAGAGATACACGCTGACAGCGCAGTCACACAGTCTATATACACCTCTCACCCTGCCCTTATACAGAGATACACACTGACAGCACAGTCACACAGTCTATATACACCTCTCACCCTGCCCTTATACAGAGATACACACTGACAGCGCAGTCACACAGTCTATATACACCCCTCACCCTGCCCTTATACAGAGATACACACTGACAGCGCAGTCACACAGTCTATATACACCCCTCACCCTGCCCTTATACAGAGATACACACTGACAGCGCAGTCACACAGTCTATATACACCCCTCACCCTGCCCTTATACAGAGATACACACTGACAGCGCAGTCACACAGTCTATATACACCCCTCACCCTGCCCTTATACAGAGATACACGCTGACAGCGCAGTCACACAGTCTATATACACCCCTCACCCTGCCCTTATACAGAGATACACGCTGACAGCGCAGTCACACAGTCTATATACACCTCTCACCCTGCCCTTATACAGAGATACACACTGACAGCACAGTCACACAGTCTATATACATCCCTCACCCTGCTCTTATACAGAGATACACGCTGACAGCACAGTCACACAGTCTATATACACCTCTCACCCTGCCCTTATACAGAGATACACGCTGACAGCGCAGTCACACAGTCTATATACACCTCTCACCCTGCCCTTATACAGAGATACACGCTGACAGCACAGTCACACAGTTTATATACACCTCTCACCCTGCCCTTATACAGAGATACACGCTGACAGCACAGTCACACAGTATATATACACCCCTCACCCTGCCCTTATACAGAGATACACGCTGACAGCGCAGTCACACAGTCTATATACACCCCTCACCCTGCCCTTATACAGAGATACACGCTGACAGCGCAGTCACACAGTCTATATACACCCCTCACCCTGCCCTTATACAGAGATACACGCTGACAGCACAGTCACACAGTCTATATACACCTCTCACCCTGCCCTTATACAGAGATACACACTGACAGCGCAGTCACACAGTCTATATACACCCCTCACCCTGCTCTTATACAGAGATACACACTGACAGCACAGTCACACAGTCTATATACACCTCTCACCCTGCCCTTATACAGAGATACACACTGACAGCGCAGTCACACAGTCTATATACACCCCTCACCCTGCCCTTATACAGAGATACACACTGACAGCACAGTCACACAGTCTATATACACCCCTCACCCTGCCCTTATACAGAGATACACGCTGACAGCTCAGTCACACAGTATATATACACCCCTCACCCTGCCCTTATACAGAGATACACGCTGACAGCACAGTCACACAGTCTATATACACCCCTCACCCTGCCCTTATACAGAGATACACACTGACAGCACAGTCACACAGTCTATATACACCCCTCACCCTGCCCTTATACAGAGATACACGCTGACAGCACAGTCACACAGTCTATATACACCCCTCACCCTGCCCTTATACAGAGATACACACTGACAGCACAGTCACACAGTCTATATACACCCCTCACCCTGCCCTTATACAGAGATACACGCTGACAGCGCAGTCACACAGCCTATATACACCCCTCACCCTGCCCTTATACAGAGATACACACTGACAGCACAGTCATACAGTCTATATACACCCCTCACCCTGCCCTTATACAGAGATACACACTGACAGCAGTCACACAGTCTATATACACCTCTCACCCTGCCCTTATACAGAGATACACGCTGACAGCACAGTCACACAGTCTATATACACCCCTCACCCTGCCCTTATACAGAGATACACGCTGACAGCACAGTCACACAGCCTATATACACCTCTCACCCTGCCCTTATACAGAGATACACGCTGACAGCGCAGTCACACAGTCTATATACACCTCTCACCCTGCCCTTATACAGAGATACACGCTGACAGCGCAGTCACACAGTCTATATACACCCCTCACCCTGCCCTTATAC
This sequence comes from Pseudophryne corroboree, assembly GCF_028390025.1. Lineage (NCBI taxonomy): Eukaryota > Metazoa > Chordata > Amphibia > Anura > Myobatrachidae > Pseudophryne > Pseudophryne corroboree. The sequence continues at coordinate 18,505 of NW_026969468.1, forward strand.
AGAGATACACGCTGACAGCACAGTCACACAGTCTATATACACCCCTCACCCTGCCCTTATACAGAGATACACACTGACAGCACAGTCACACAGTCTATATACACCCCTCACCCTGCCCTTATACAGAGATACACACTGACAGCGCAGTCACACAGTCTATATACACCTCTCACCCTGCCCTTATACAGAGATACACACTGACAGCACAGTCACACAGTCTATATACACCTCTCACCCTGCCCTTATACAGAGATACACACTGACAGCGCAGTCACACAGTCTATATACACCCCTCACCCTGCCCTTATACAGAGATACACACTGACAGCTCAGTCACACAGTCTATATACACCCCTCACCCTGCCCTTATACAGAGATACACGCTGACAGCGCAGTCACACAGTCTATATACACCCCTCACCCTGCCCTTATACAGAGATACACACTGACAGCGCAGTCACACAGTCTATATACACCCCTCACCCTGCCCTTATACAGAGATACACGCTGACAGCGCAGTCACACAGTCTATATACACCCCTCACCCTGCTCTTATACAGAGATACACGCTGACAGCACAGTCACACAGTCTATATACACACCTCACCCTGCCCTTATACAGAGATACACACTGACAGCACAGTCACACAGTCTATATACACACCTCACCCTGCCCTTATACAGAGATACACGCTGACAGCTCAGTCACACAGTCTATATACACCTCTCACCCTGCCCTTATACAGAGATACACGCTGACAGCACAGTCACACAGTCTATATACACACCTCACCCTGCCCTTATACAGAGATACACGCTGACAGCACAGTCACACAGTCTATATACACCCCTCACCCTGCCCTTATACAGAGATACACACTGACAGCACAGTCACACAGTCTATATACACCCCTCACCCTGCCCTTATACAGAGATACACGCTGACAGCACAGTCACACAGTCTATATACACCCCTCACCCTGCTCTTATACAGAGATACACGCTGACAGCACAGTCACACAGTCTATATACACACCTCACCCTGCCCTTATACAGAGATACACGCTGACAGCGCAGTCACACAGTCTATATACACCCCTCACCCTGCCCTTATACAGAGATACACGCTGACAGCACAGTCACACAGTCTATATACACCCCTCACCCTGCTCTTATACAGAGATACACGCTGACAGCACAGTCACACAGTCTATATACACCCCTCACCCTACCCTTATACAGAGATACACACTGACAGCGCAGTCACACAGTCTATATACACCCCTCACCCTGCCCTTATACAGAGATACACACTGACAGCACAGTCACACAGTCTATATACACCCCTCACCCTGCCCTTATACAGAGATACACGCTGACAGCACAGTCACACAGTCTATATACACCCCTCACCCTGCTCTTATACAGAGATACACACTGACAGCACAGTCACACAGTCTATATACACCCCTCACCCTGCCCTTATACAGAGATACACGCTGACAGCACAGTCACACAGTCTATATACACCCCTCACCCTGCCCTTATACAGAGATACACACTGACAGCACAGTCACACAGTCTATATACACCCCTCACCCTGTCCTTATACAGAGATACACACTGACAGCACAGTCACACAGTCTATATACACCCCTCACCCTGCCCTTATACAGAGATACACGCTGACAGCACAGTCACACAGTCTATATACACCCCTCACCCTGCCCTTATACAGAGATACACGCTGACAGCGCAGTCACACAGTCTATATACACCCCTCACCCTGCCCTTATACAGAGATACACACTGACAGCGCAGTCACACAGTCTATATACACCCCTCACCCTGCCCTTATACAGAGATACACGCTGACAGCACAGTCACACAGTCTATATACACCCCTCACCCTGCCCTTATACAGAGATACACGCTGACAGCGCAGTCACACAGTCTATATACACCCCTCACCCTGCCCTTATACAGAGATACACACTGACAGCGCAGTCACAGCCTATATACACCCCTCACCCTGCCCTTATACAGAGATACACACTGACAGCGCAGTCACACAGTCTATATACACCCCTCACCCTGCCCTTATACAGAGATACACGCTGACAGCACAGTCACACAGTCTATATACACCCCTCACCCTGCCCTTATACAGAGATACACGCTGACAGCGCAGTCACACAGTCTATATACACCCCTCACCCTGCCCTTATACAGAGATACACACTGACAGCGCAGTCACAGCCTATATACACCCCTCACCCTGCCCTTATACAGAGATACACACTGACAGCGCAGTCACACAGTCTATATACACCCCTCACCCTGCCCTTATACAGAGATACACGCTGACAGCACAGTCACACAGTCTATATACACCCCTCACCCTGCTCTTATACAGAGATACACGCTGACAGCGCAGTCACACAGTCTATATACACCCCTCACCCTGCCCTTATACAGAGATACACACTGACAGCGCAGTCACACAGTCTATATACACCCCTCACCCTGTCCTTATACAGAGATACACGCTGACAGCACAGTCACACAGTCTATATACACCCCTCACCCTGCCCTTATACAGAGATACACACTGACAGCACAGTCACACAGTCTATATACACCCCTCACCCTGCCCTTATACAGAGATACACACTGACAGCGCAGTCACACAGTCTATATACACCCCTCACCCTGCCCTTATACAGAGATACACGCTGACAGCGCAGTCACACAGTCTATATACACCCCTCACCCTGCCCTTATACAGAGATACACACTGACAGCGCAGTCACACAGTCTATATACACCCCTCACCCTGCCCTTATACAGAGATACACGCTGACAGCACAGTCACACAGTCTATATACACCCCTCACCCTGCCCTTATACAGAGATACACGCTGACAGCGCAGTCACACAGTCTATATACACCCCTCACCCTGCCCTTATACAGAGATACACGCTGACAGCACAGTCACACAGTCTATATACACCCCTCACCCTGCCCTTATACAGAGATACACACTGACAGCGCAGTCACACAGTCTATATACACCCCTCACCCTGCCCTTATACAGAGATACACGCTGACAGCGCAGTCACACAGTCTATATACACCCCTCACCCTGCCCTTATACAGAGATACACACTGACAGCGCAGTCACACAGTCTATATACACCTCTCACCCTGCCCTTATACAGAGATACACGCTGACAGCGCAGTCACACAGTCTATATACACCCCTCACCCTGCCCTTATACAGAGATACACACTGACAGCGCAGTCACACAGTCTATATACACCCCTCACCCTGCCCTTATACAGAGATACACACTGACAGCACAGTCACACAGTCTATATACACCCCTCACCCTGCCCTTATACAGAGATACACACTGACAGCGCAGTCACACAGTCTATATACACCTCTCACCCTGCCCTTATACAGAGATACACGCTGACAGCTCAGTCACACAGTCTATATACACCTCTCACCCTGCCCTTATACAGAGATACACACTGACAGCACAGTCACACAGTCTATATACACCCCTCACCCTGCCCTTATACAGAGATACACACTGACAGCGCAGTCACACAGTCTATATACACCCCTCACCCTGCCCTTATACAGAGATACACACTGACAGCGCAGTCACACAGTCTATATACACCCCTCACCCTGCCCTTATACAGAGATACACGCTGACAGCGCAGTCACACAGTCTATATACACCCCTCACCCTGCCCTTATACAGAGATACACACTGACAGCACAGTCACACAGTCTATATACACCCCTCACCCTGCCCTTATACAGAGATACACACTGACAGCGCAGTCACACAGTCTATATACACCCCTCACCCTGCCCTTATACAGAGATACACACTGACAGCGCAGTCACACAGTCTATATACACCCCTCACCCTGCCCTTATACAGAGATATACACTGACAGCGCAGTCACACAGTCTATATACACCCCTCACCCTGCCCTTATACAGAGATACACGCTGACAGCACAGTCACACAGTCTATATACACCCCTCACCCTGCCCTTATACAGAGATACACACTGACAGCGCAGTCACACAGTCTATATACACCCCTCACCCTGCCCTTATACAGAGATACACACTGACAGCGCAGTCACACAGTCTATATACACCTCTCACCCTGCCCTTATACAGAGATACACGCTGACAGCGCAGTCACACAGTCTATATACACCCCTCACCCTGCCCTTATACAGAGATACACACTGACAGCGCAGTCACACAGTCTATATACACCCCTCACCCTGCCCTTATACAGAGATACACACTGACAGCGCAGTCACACAGTCTATATACACCCCTCACCCTGCCCTTATACAGAGATACACACTGACAGCGCAGTCACACAGCCTATATACACCCCTCACCCTGCCCTTATACAGAGATACACACTGACAGCGCAGTCACACAGTCTATATACATCCCTCACCCTGCCCTTATACAGAGATACACACTGACAGCGCAGTCACACAGTCTATATACACCCCTCACCCTGCCCTTATACAGAGATACACACTGACAGCACAGTCACACAGTCTATATACACCCCTCACCCTGCCCTTATACAGAGATACACACTGACAGCACAGTCACACAGTCTATATACACCCCTCACCCTGCCCTTATACAGAGATACACACTGACAGCGCAGTCACACAGTCTATATACACCCCTCACCCTGCCCTTATACAGAGATACACACTGACAGCGCAGTCACACAGCCTATATACACCTCTCACCCTGCCCTTATACAGAGATACACACTGACAGCACAGTCACACAGTCTATATACACCCCTCACCCTGCCCTTATACAGAGATACACACTGACAGCGCAGTCACACAGTCTATATACACCCCTCACCCTGCCCTTATACAGAGATACACACTGACAGCACAGTCACACAGTCTATATACACCCCTCACCCTGCCCTTATACAGAGATACACGCTGACAGCGCAGTCACACAGTCTATATACACCCCTCACCCTGCCCTTATACAGAGATACACACTGACAGCGCAGTCACACAGTCTATATACACCTCTCACCCTGCCCTTATACAGAGATACACGCTGACAGCACAGTCACACAGTCTATATACACCCCTCACCCTGCCCTTATACAGAGATACACGCTGACAGCGCAGTCACACAGTCTATATACACCTCTCACCCTGCCCTTATACAGAGATACACACTGACAGCGCAGTCACACAGTCTATATACACCCCTCACCCTGCCCTTATACAGAGATACACACTGACAGCACAGTCACACAGTCTATATACACCCCTCACCCTGCCCTTATACAGAGATACACGCTGACAGCGCAGTCACACAGTCTATATACACCCCTCACCCTGCCCTTATACAGAGATACACGCTGACAGCGCAGTCACACAGTCTATATACACCCCTCACCCTGCTCTTATACAGAGATACACGCTGACAGCACAGTCACACAGTCTATATACACCCCTCACCCTGCCCTTATACAGAGATACACGCTGACAGCACAGTCACACAGTATATATACACCTCTCACCCTGCCCTTATACAGAGATACACACTGACAGCGCAGTCACACAGTCTATATACACCTCTCACCCTGCCCTTATACAGAGATACACACTGACAGCGCAGTCACACAGTCTATATACACCTCTCACCCTGCCCTTATACAGAGATACACGCTGACAGCGCAGTCACACAGTCTATATACACCTCTCACCCTGCCCTTATACAGAGATACACGCTGACAGCGCAGTCACACAGTCTATATACACCCCTCACCCTGCCCTTATACAGAGATACACGCTGACAGCACAGTCACACAGTATATATACACCTCTCACCCTGCCCTTATACAGAGATACACACTGACAGCGCAGTCACACAGTCTATATACACCCCTCACCCTGCCCTTATACAGAGATACACGCTGACAGCGCAGTCACACAGCCTATATACACCCCTCACCCTGCCCTTATACAGAGATACACACTGACAGCACAGTCACACAGTCTATATACACCCCTCACCCTGCCCTTATACAGAGATACACGCTGACAGCACAGTCACACAGTCTATATACACCCCTCACCCTGCCCTTATACAGAGATACACGCTGACAGCGCAGTCACACAGTCTATATACACCCCTCACCCTGCCCTTATACAGAGATACACACTGACAGCGCAGTCACACAGTCTATATACACCCCTCACCCTGCTCTTATACAGAGATACACGCTGACAGCGCAGTCACACAGTCTATATACACCCCTCACCCTGCCCTTATACAGAGATACACACTGACAGCACAGTCACACAGTCTATATACACCCCTCACCCTGCCCTTATACAGAGATACACACTGACAGCACAGTCACACAGTCTATATACACCCCTCACCCTGCCCTTATACAGAGATACACACTGACAGCACAGTCACACAGTCTATATACACCCCTCACCCTGTCCTTATACAGAGATACACGCTGACAGCGCAGTCACACAGTCTATATACACCTCTCACCCTGCCCTTATACAGAGATACACACTGACAGCACAGTCACACAGTCTATATACACCCCTCACCCTGCCCTTATACAGAGATACACGCTGACAGCGCAGTCACACAGTCTATATACACCTCTCACCCTGCCCTTATACAGAGATACACACTGACAGCGCAGTCACACAGTCTATATACACCTCTCACCCTGCCCTTATACAGAGATACACACTGACAGCACAGTCACACAGTCTATATACACCCCTCACCCTGCCCTTATACAGAGATACACGCTGACAGCACAGTCACACAGTCTATATACACCGCTCACCCTGCCCTTATACAGAGATACACACTGACAGCGCAGTCACACAGTCTATATACACCCCTCACCCTGCCCTTATACAGAGATACACGCTGACAGCGCAGTCACACAGTCTATATACACCTCTCACCCTGCCCTTATACAGAGATACACGCTGACAGCTCAGTCACACAGTCTATATACACCCCTCACCCTGCCCTTATACAGAGATACACGCTGACAGCACAGTCACACAGTATATATACACCTCTCACCCTGCCCTTATACAGAGATACACACTGACAGCACAGTCACACAGTCTATATACACCCCTCACCCTGCCCTTATACAGAGATACACGCTGACAGCGCAGTCACACAGTCTATATACACCTCTCACCCTGCCCTTATACAGAGATACACGCTGACAGCGCAGTCACACAGTCTATATACACCCCTCACCCTGCCCTTATACAGAGATACACGCTGACAGCTCAGTCACACAGTCTATATACACCCCTCACCCTGCCCTTATACAGAGATACACGCTGACAGCGCAGTCACACAGTCTATATACACCCCTCACCCTGCCCTTATACAGAGATACACGCTGACAGCGCAGTCACACAGTCTATATACACCCCTCACCCTGCCCTTATACAGAGATACACACTGACAGCGCAGTCACACAGTCTATATACACCCCTCACCCTGCCCTTATACAGAGATACACGCTGACAGCGCAGTCACACAGTCTATATACACCCCTCACCCTGCCCTTATACAGAGATACACACTGACAGCACAGTCACACAGTCTATATACACCCCTCACCCTGCCCTTATACAGAGATACACGCTGACAGCACAGTCACACAGTCTATATACACCCCTCACCCTGCCCTTATACAGAGATACACGCTGACAGCGCAGTCACACAGTCTATATACACCTCTCACCCTGCCCTTATACAGAGATACACACTGACAGCGCAGTCACACAGTCTATATACACCCCTCACCCTGCCCTTATACAGAGATACACACTGACAGCGCAGTCACACAGTCTATATACACCCCTCACCCTGCCCTTATACAGAGATACACGCTGACAGCGCAGTCACACAGTCTATATACACCCCTCACCCTGCCCTTATACAGAGATACACGCTGACAGCGCAGTCACACAGTCTATATACACCCCTCACCCTGCCCTTATACAGAGATACACGCTGACAGCGCAGTCACACAGTCTATATACACCCCTCACCCTGCCCTTATACAGAGATACACGCTGACAGCACAGTCACACAGTCTATATACACCCCTCACCCTGCCCTTATACAGAGATACACGCTGACAGCGCAGTCACACAGTCTATATACACCCCTCACCCTGCCCTTATACAGAGATACACGCTGACAGCGCAGTCACACAGTCTATATACACCCCTCACCCTGCCCTTATACAGAGATACACGCTGACAGCGCAGTCACACAGTCTATATACACCCCTCACCCTGCCCTTATACAGAGATACACGCTGACAGCACAGTCACACAGTCTATATACACCCCTCACCCTGCCCTTATACAGAGATACACACTGACAGCGCAGTCACACAGTCTATATACATCCCTCACCCTGCCCTTATACAGAGATACACACTGACAGCACAGTCACACAGTCTATATACACCCCTCACCCTGCCCTTATACAGAGATACACGCTGACAGCACAGTCACACAGTCTATATACACCCCTCACCCTGCCCTTATACAGAGATACACGCTGACAGCACAGTCACACAGTCTATATACACCCCTCACCCTGCCCTTATACAGAGATACACGCTGACAGCACAGTCACACAGTCTATATACACCCCTCACCCTGCTCTTATACAGAGATACACGCTGACAGCACAGTCACACAGTCTATATACACCCCTCACCCTGTCCTTATACAGAGATACACGCTGACAGCACAGTCACACAGCCTATATACACCCCTCACCCTGCCCTTATACAGAGATACACACTGACAGCACAGTCACACAGTCTATATACACCCCTCACCCTGCCCTTATACAGAGATACACACTGACAGCGCAGTCACACAGTATATATACACCCCTCACCCTGTCCTTATACAGAGATACACACTGACAGCGCAGTCACACAGTCTATATACACCTCTCACCCTGCCCTTATACAGAGATACACACTGACAGCGCAGTCACACAGCCTATATACACCTCTCACCCTGCCCTTATACAGAGATACACACTGACAGCGCAGTCACACAGTCTATATACACCCCTCACCCTGCCCTTATACAGAGATACACACTGACAGCGCAGTCACACAGTCTATATACACCCCTCACCCTGCCCTTATACAGAGATACACGCTGACAGCGCAGTCACACAGTCTATATACACCTCTCACCCTGCCCTTATACAGAGATACACACTGACAGCACAGTCACACAGTCTATATACACCTCTCACCCTGCTCTTATACAGAGATACACGCTGACAGCTCAGTCACACAGTCTATATACACCTCTCACCCTGCCCTTATACAGAGATACACACTGACAGCACAGTCACACAGTCTATATACACCCCTCACCCTGCCCTTATACAGAGATACACACTGACAGCACAGTCACACAGTCTATATACACCTCTCACCCTGCCCTTATACAGAGATACACACTGACAGCGCAGTCACACAGTCTATATACACCTCTCACCCTGCCCTTATACAGAGATACACACTGACAGCACAGTCACACAGTCTATATACACCTCTCACCCTGCCCTTATACAGAGATACACGCTGACAGCACAGTCACACAGTCTATATACACCTCTCACCCTGCTCTTATACAGAGATACACACTGACAGCACAGTCACACAGTCTATATACACCCCTCACCCTGCCCTTATACAGAGATACACACTGACAGCACAGTCACACAGTCTATATACACCCCTCACCCTGCCCTTATACAGAGATACACACTGACAGCGCAGTCACACAGTCTATATACACCTCTCACCCTGCCCTTATACAGAGATACACACTGACAGCGCAGTCACACAGTCTATATACACCTCTCACCCTGCCCTTATACAGAGATACACGCTGACAGCGCAGTCACACAGTCTATATACACCCCTCACCCTGTCCTTATACAGAGATACACACTGACAGCGCAGTCACACAGTCTATATACACCTCTCACCCTGCCCTTATACAGAGATACACGCTGACAGCACAGTCACACAGTCTATATACACCCCTCACCCTGCCCTTATACAGAGATACACACTGACAGCGCAGTCACACAGTCTATATACACCCCTCACCCTGCCCTTATACAGAGATACACACTGACAGCTCAGTCACACAGTCTATATACACCTCTCACCCTGCCCTTATACAGAGATACACACTGACAGCGCAGTCACACAGTCTATATACACCCCTCACCCTGCCCTTATACAGAGATACACACTGACAGCGCAGTCACACAGTCTATATACACCCCTCACCCTGCCCTTATACAGAGATACACGCTGACAGCACAGTCACACAGTCTATATACACCCCTCACCCTGCCCTTATACAGAGATACACACTGACAGCGCAGTCACACAGTCTATATACACCCCTCACCCTGCCCTTATACAGAGATACACACTGACAGCACAGTCACACAGTCTATATACACCCCTCACCCTGCCCTTATACAGAGATACACACTGACAGCACAGTCACACAGTCTATATACACCTCTCACCCTGCCCTTATACAGAGATACACGCTGACAGCGCAGTCACACAGTCTATATACACCCCTCACCCTGCCCTTATACAGAGATACACACTGACAGCACAGTCACACAGTCTATATACACCCCTCACCCTGCCCTTATACAGAGATACACACTGACAGCGCAGTCACACAGTCTATATACACCCCTCACCCTGCCCTTATACAGAGATACACGCTGACAGCGCAGTCACACAGCCTATATACACCCCTCACCCTGCCCTTATACAGAGATACACGCTGACAGCGCAGTCACACAGCCTATATACACCCCTCACCCTGCCCTTATACAGAGATACACACTGACAGCACAGTCACACAGTCTATATACACCCCTCACCCTGCCCTTATACAGAGATACACGCTGACAGCACAGTCACACAGTCTATATACACCCCTCACCCTGCCCTTATACAGAGATACACGCTGACAGCACAGTCACACAGTCTATATACACCCCTCACCCTGCCCTTATACAGAGATACACACTGACAGCACAGTCACACAGTCTATATACACCCCTCACCCTGCCCTTATACAGAGATACACGCTGACAGCGCAGTCACACAGCCTATATACACCCCTCACCCTGCCCTTATACAGAGATACACACTGACAGCGCAGTCACACAGTCTATATACACCTCTCACCCTGCCCTTATACAGAGATACACACTGACAGCACAGTCACACAGTCTATATACACCCCTCACCCTGCCCTTATACAGAGATACACGCTGACAGCACAGTCACACAGTCTATATACACCCCTCACCCTGCCCTTATACAGAGATACACACTGACAGCACAGTCACACAGTCTATATACACCCCTCACCCTGCCCTTATACAGAGATACACGCTGACAGCACAGTCACACAGTCTATATACACACCTCACCCTGCCCTTATACAGAGATACACGCTGACAGCGCAGTCACACAGCCTATATACACCCCTCACCCTGCCCTTATACAGAGATACACACTGACAGCGCAGTCACACAGTCTATATACACCTCTCACCCTGCCCTTATACAGAGATACACGCTGACAGCACAGTCACACAGTCTATATACACCCCTCACCCTGCCCTTATACAGAGATACACACTGACAGCACAGTCACACAGTCTATATACACCCCTCACCCTGCCCTTATACAGAGATACACACTGACAGCGCAGTCACACAGCTTATATACACCTCTCACCCTGCCCTTATACAGAGATACACGCTGACAGCGCAGTCACACAGTCTATATACACCCCTCACCCTGCCCTTATACAGAGATACACACTGACAGCGCAGTCACACAGTCTATATACACCTCTCACCCTGCCCTTATACAGAGATACACGCTGACAGCACAGTCACACAGTCTATATACACCCCTCACCCTGCCCTTATACAGAGATACACGCTGACAGCGCAGTCACACAGTCTATATACACCCCTCACCCTGCCCTTATACAGAGATACACGCTGACAGCGCAGTCACACAGTCTATATACACCCCTCACCCTGCCCTTATACAGAGATACACGCTGACAGTGCAGTCACACAGTCTATATACACCCCTCACCCTGCCCTTATACAGAGATACACACTGACAGCACAGTCACACAGTCTATATACACCCCTCACCCTGCCCTTATACAGAGATACACGCTGACAGCGCAGTCACACAGTCTATATACACCCCTCACCCTGCCCTTATACAGAGATACACACTGACAGCACAGTCACACAGTCTATATACACCCCTCACCCTGCCCTTATACAGAGATACACACTGACAGCACAGTCACACAGTCTATATACACCCCTCACCCTGCCCTTATACAGAGATACACACTGACAGCGCAGTCACACAGCTTATATACACCTCTCACCCTGCCCTTATACAGAGATACACGCTGACAGCGCAGTCACACAGTCTATATACACCCCTCACCCTGCCCTTATACAGAGATACACGCTGACAGCGCAGTCACACAGTCTATATACACCCCTCACCCTGCCCTTATACAGAGATACACGCTGACAGTGCAGTCACACAGCCTATATACACCCCTCACCCTGCCCTTATACAGAGATACACACTGACAGCGCAGTCACACAGTCTATATACACCTCTCACCCTGCTCTTATACAGAGATACACGCTGACAGCACAGTCACACAGTCTATATACACCTCTCACCCTGCTCTTATACAGAGATACACGCTGACAGCACAGTCACACAGTCTATATACACCCCTCACCCTGCCCTTATACAGAGATACACGCTGACAGCGCAGTCACACAGTCTATATACACCCCTCACCCTGCCCTTATACAGAGATACACACTGACAGCGCAGTCACACAGTCTATATACACCTCTCACCCTGCCCTTATACAGAGATACACACTGACAGCACAGTCACACAGTCTATATACACCCCTCACCCTGCCCTTATACAGAGATACACACTGACAGCGCAGTCACACAGTCTATATACACCCCTCACCCTGCCCTTATACAGAGATACACACTGACAGCACAGTCACACAGTCTATATACACCTCTCACCCTGCCCTTATACAGAGATACACGCTGACAGCTCAGTCACACAGTCTATATACACCCCTCACCCTGCCCTTATACAGAGATACACGCTGACAGCGCAGTCACACAGTCTATATACACCCCTCACCCTGCCCTTATACAGAGATACACACTGACAGCACAGTCACACAGTCTATATACACCCCTCACCCTGCCCTTATACAGAGATACACACTGACAGCGCAGTCACACAGTCTATATACACCTCTCACCCTGCCCTTATACAGAGATACACACTGACAGCACAGTCACACAGTCTATATACACCCCTCACCCTGCCCTTATACAGAGATACACGCTGACAGCTCAGTCACACAGTCTATATACACCCCTCACCCTGCCCTTATACAGAGATACACACTGACAGCGCAGTCACACAGTCTATATTCACCCCTCACCCTGCCCTTATACAGAGATACACACTGACAGCACAGTCACACAGTCTATATACACCTCTCACCCTGCCCTTATACAGAGATACACACTGACAGCAGTCACAGCCTATATACACCCCTCACCCTGCCCTTATACAGAGATACACGCTGACAGCACAGTCACACAGTCTATATACACCCCTCACCCTGCCCTTATACAGAGATACACGCTGACAGCGCAGTCACACAGTCTATATACACCCCTCACCCTGCCCTTATACAGAGATACACACTGACAGCGCAGTCACACAGTCTATATACACCCCTCACCCTGCCCTTATACAGAGATACACACTGACAGCGCAGTCACACAGTCTATATACACCTCTCACCCTGCCCTTATACAGAGATACACACTGACAGCGCAGTCACACAGTCTATATACACCCCTCACCCTGCCCTTATACAGAGATACACACTGACAGCACAGTCACACAGTCTATATACACCCCTCACCCTGCCCTTATACAGAGATACACGCTGACAGCGCAGTCACACAGTCTATATACACCCCTCACCCTGCCCTTATACAGAGATACACACTGACAGCGCAGTCACACAGTCTATATACACCCCTCACCCTGCCCTTATACAGAGATACACACTGACAGCGCAGTCACACAGTCTATATACACCTCTCACCCTGCCCTTATACAGAGATACACACTGACAGCGCAGTCACACAGTCTATATACACCCCTCACCCTGCCCTTATACAGAGATACACACTGACAGCGCAGTCACACAGTCTATATACACCCCTCACCCTGCCCTTATACAGAGATACACACTGACAGCGCAGTCACACAGTCTATATACACCTCTCACCCTGCCCTTATACAGAGATACACACTGACAGCGCAGTCACACAGTCTATATACACCCCTCACCCTGCCCTTATACAGAGATACACACTGACAGCAGTCACAGCCTATATACACCCCTCACCCTGCCCTTATACAGAGATACACACTGACAGCGCAGTCACACAGTCTATATACACCCCTCACCCTGCCCTTATACAGAGATACACGCTGACAGCGCAGTCACACAGTCTATATACACCCCTCACCCTGCCCTTATACAGAGATACACACTGACAGCACAGTCACACAGTCTATATACACCCCTCACCCTGCCCTTATACAGAGATACACACTGACAGCACAGTCACACAGTCTATATACACCCCTCACCCTGCCCTTATACAGAGATACACGCTGACAGCTCAGTCACACAGTCTATATACA
The DNA here is from genome assembly GCF_028390025.1 of Pseudophryne corroboree. Lineage (NCBI taxonomy): Eukaryota > Metazoa > Chordata > Amphibia > Anura > Myobatrachidae > Pseudophryne > Pseudophryne corroboree. The sequence continues at coordinate 33,538 of NW_026969468.1, forward strand.
CCCCTCACCCTGCCCTTATACAGAGATACACGCTGACAGCGCAGTCACACAGTCTATATACACCCCTCACCCTGCCCTTATACAGAGATACACACTGACAGCACAGTCACACAGTCTATATACACCCCTCACCCTGCCCTTATACAGAGATACACACTGACAGCACAGTCACACAGTCTATATACACCCCTCACCCTGCCCTTATACAGAGATACACGCTGACAGCACAGTCACACAGTCTATATACACCCCTCACCCTGCCCTTATACAGAGATACACACTGACAGCTCAGTCACACAGTCTATATACACCCCTCACCCTGCCCTTATACAGAGATACACGCTGACAGCTCAGTCACACAGTCTATATACACCCCTCACCCTGCCCTTATACAGAGATACACACTGACAGCGCAGTCACACAGCCTATATACACCTCTCACCCTGCCCTTATACAGAGATACACGCTGACAGCACAGTCACACAGTCTATATACACCCCTCACCCTGCCCTTATACAGAGATACACACTGACAGCGCAGTCACACAGTCTATATACACCCCTCACCCTGCCCTTATACAGAGATACACGCTGACAGCGCAGTCACACAGTCTATATACATCCCTCACCCTGCCCTTATACAGAGATACACACTGACAGCACAGTCACACAGTCTATATACACCCCTCACCCTGCCCTTATACAGAGATACACGCTGACAGCACAGTCACACAGCCTATATACATCCCTCACCCTGCCCTTATACAGAGATACACGCTGACAGCGCAGTCACACAGTCTATATACACCCCTCACCCTGCCCTTATACAGAGATACACGCTGACAGCACAGTCACACAGTCTATATACACCCCTCACCCTGCCCTTATACAGAGATACACGCTGACAGCGCAGTCACACAGTCTATATACACCCCTCACCCTGCCCTTATACAGAGATACACGCTGACAGCACAGTCACACAGTCTATATACACCCCTCACCCTGCCCTTATACAGAGATACACACTGACAGCGCAGTCACACAGTCTATATACACCCCTCACCCTGCCCTTATACAGAGATACACGCTGACAGCAGTCACAGCCTATATACACCCCTCACCCTGCCCTTATACAGAGATACACGCTGACAGCTCAGTCACACAGTCTATATACACCCCTCACCCTGCCCTTATACAGAGATACACGCTGACAGCGCAGTCACACAGTCTATATACACCCCTCACCCTGCCCTTATACAGAGATACACGCTGACAGCGCAGTCACACAGTCTATATACACCCCTCACCCTGCCCTTATACAGAGATACACACTGACAGCTCAGTCACACAGTATATATACACCCCTCACCCTGTCCTTATACAGAGATACACACTGACAGCGCAGTCACACAGTCTATATACACCTCTCACCCTGCCCTTATACAGAGATACACACTGACAGCACAGTCACACAGTCTATATACACCTCTCACCCTGCCCTTATACAGAGATACACACTGACAGCACAGTCACACAGTATATATACACCCCTCACCCTGTCCTTATACAGAGATACACACTGACAGCGCAGTCACACAGTCTATATACACCTCTCACCCTGCCCTTATACAGAGATACACACTGACAGCTCAGTCACACAGTATATATACACCCCTCACCCTGTCCTTATACAGAGATACACACTGACAGCGCAGTCACACAGCCTATATACACCTCTCACCCTGCCCTTATACAGAGATACACGCTGACAGCGCAGTCACACAGTCTATATACACCCCTCACCCTGCCCTTATACAGAGATACACACTGACAGCGCAGTCACACAGCCTATATACACCCCTCACCCTGCCCTTATACAGAGATACACACTGACAGCGCAGTCACACAGTCTATATACACCCCTCACCCTGCCCTTATACAGAGATACACACTGACAGCACAGTCACACAGTCTATATACACCCCTCACCCTGCCCTTATACAGAGATACACACTGACAGCGCAGTCACACAGTCTATATACACCCCTCACCCTGCCCTTATACAGAGATACACACTGACAGCGCAGTCACACAGTCTATATACACCCCTCACCCTGCCCTTATACAGAGATACACGCTGACAGCGCAGTCACACAGTCTATATACACCTCTCACCCTGCCCTTATACAGAGATACACACTGACAGCGCAGTCACACAGTCTATATACACCCCTCACCCTGCCCTTATACAGAGATACACACTGACAGCGCAGTCACACAGTCTATATACACCCCTCACCCTGCCCTTATACAGAGATACACGCTGACAGCACAGTCACACAGTCTATATACACCCCTCACCCTGCCCTTATACAGAGATACACGCTGACAGCGCAGTCACACAGTCTATATACACCCCTCACCCTGCCCTTATACAGAGATACACACTGACAGCGCAGTCACACAGCCTATATACACCCCTCACCCTGCCCTTATACAGAGATACACGCTGACAGCACAGTCACACAGTCTATATACACCCCTCACCCTGCCCTTATACAGAGATACACGCTGACAGCACAGTCACACAGTCTATATACACCCCTCACCCTGCCCTTATACAGAGATACACACTGACAGCGCAGTCACACAGTCTATATACACCCCTCACCCTGCCCTTATACAGAGATACACACTGACAGCGCAGTCACACAGTCTATATACACCCCTCACCCTGCCCTTATACAGAGATACACACTGACAGCGCAGTCACACAGTCTATATACACCCCTCACCCTGCCCTTATACAGAGATACACGCTGACAGCACAGTCACACAGTCTATATACACCCCTCACCCTGCCCTTATACAGAGATACACACTGACAGCACAGTCACACAGTCTATATACACCCCTCACCCTGCCCTTATACAGAGATACACGCTGACAGCACAGTCACACAGTCTATATACACACAGAGTACAGTATATCCACATATGAAGAGTACAGTACATAGTGTGTGTATATATAGATAGATAGACATACATACAGCATATATACAAATATAATACATACATAATACATACAGCATGCATATATACATACATCATACACATATATATATATATATATATATACATACATACAGCATACATACATACACTGGGGCACACAGACACTGGCAGCAGGATAGAATTACACGGAGTGAGTACCTGCAGCTCCCCTGTCACATTATCCTGCACACACTGTGACACCAGGACTTTTGCTTCCGGGTTTGATGACGTCACACACGACAACCTGTCTCCTGTTCCCAGAGCCGCTTCCGGGTTCCTTGTACTGACCAACCACATTCACGGCCGAGATAGCGTGGGGGCTCCTGATTGGTCAACAGCTCGGCGAAAGGGCCAGTCATCAGCACTCTACTCCTCACGCATGACGCCTCACGTCTCCTAGAGACAGCGGCGTACAAGCGGCACTTCCGCCCTCACCCACCTCTCATTGGCCGTAGCTTGTTCCTTTGGGTCCGTCTCTTCTCCTGTTCATTGGTTGCTTTTAAGCGCCTCTTCGCCACTTGCCGCCCTGTGATTGGTCCGTTGCCTTCACATGACTTGCTAAGTAATTCCCAACGTCCGCACGCCCTTGTCACTTTTCCATTAGCTGAGCCTGACGGAGATTTGCCACTCACCTAGACACGCCCCCGCTGCGCTGTGATTGGCTAGCGCATATGCCCATTGAATTACCAATCACAGCGCCCCCCAGAGGCGAGTGTCGGAATAGCTTATTTAGTTGCTGATGTGTTCCCTGGTTGTTACAGCAGGGGGCGCTGCACATGTCTCTGTGCCATAGAGCAGAGCTGCATATAGCTGTGTTGCTGGCCTGCACGATATGTCTGGTACAGGGCCAGTTTTATACCTGGGCCCATCATTGGATGCCCCATGGGGGTGGGGGTATGGTGCCAGTAAACGCGTCATTGCACCCTGGCGCCCCACTTTACAATATTTATGGCATCGCCCAGATAAGATTGGTAAGGGCCATGTTGATGTGATCCTCTGGGCCAGTGGGCCTATGCAGGAGGCCGATATTCTCTCTATGGGGTCCCGGCAGCTGCTTTATCAGTGCCTTCAACAGCGGCCTTGGTTCCTGCATTGTTTTTCGGCGTCAGTACGCATCTATGGGCACAGAGACCGCTGTTCCTGACGTACAGCTCATGTGGGGCGACCCATCGGGGGGTGTGGAAGGAGACGGGTGGCCCTGGATGTCAGGGGTCTCCCAGGCCTTGGCTGTAGATACGGCTGTAGGTTAGATGTTTTCACATCTAGGCATCTTTTGTCTACTTTGTACGTCTCGGCTTTGCCCACCGGCCATTGCTGCACACGGCGACGGCCGCTGGCGAGACAGCAGCCCCGGGACGGGTGGTGTGCGGCTCAAATGCGTCGTAGTCTCAGAGTCTGTCATTGTCACTGTTGTAGTTGCTGTCTGTCCAAGTTGTTGTCAACCTAGCTTGGTTTTGATCGGCAGATGTTGTTCACAGAGATATTGGGGTACACACCCACTGACGGGCTCACGATATACATTGGCCATTGGAGGGATATATCTATATATTGATATATTTGGCTGATATATAGCTCAGTGTGTACTCAGCTTTAATTGGCGTTCGGGATCCCGGCAGTCGCAACACCGAGGGGGCGGGGGGGGGGGGGTTTAGGTTGCGGGGGAAGGGTTAGGCTGCGGGGGTAGGGGTGGGTTGAAGGGAGGGGGGGGGGCGGTTAGGGTTAGGCTGCAGATGGTGGGAGGGTTATATTTAGGCTGCGGGGAGGGGGGGTAGGTTTGGGCACCACCGGGCAGAGTTAGGGTTAGGCTGCGGAGGGGGTGAACGGTGAGGATCAGGCTGCAGGTAGGTAGTGTTAGAGTTAGAGGGGTTGGGAATTAGGGTTAGGTTGCTTACCTAGCAGGTGTCGGGTTCTTGCACGTCGGGACGCGGCTGTCGGTATTATGACCGGCAGCAACCCAAGCGCCGGGATCCTGATACCATCCCTTAATTTATATTGGTTGTGTTATTTGACTCACTGGACCTGATAAACCGTAATAGAGGATCCATACATTGCTCAGTGGGTATGCTCATCTTCTTGTTATTCATATGGTATGAGTAACTTTGAACCTCAGTTTGGTATCATTTCCCATGGGCTGTGGAAGGTACAACGAACATAAAATGTAGCAAGCGGGTAGACTTCCCACCTGCATAGGATTTGAGATAAGGGTCACTGTAATGGAGAGAACACCCGTAATTCATTACGAAAGCCGCAAGAGACTTTTCTATACTGTTGTCGCCTGGCACCCGTGTTACTCTCTGTATCCCCTATGCACTGTCTGATATCCACGGTACACTTTAAAACGGGATAGTATCAGGATCTCGGCACTGGCGTTGCGATCCATGCCGGAATCGCAGCATTGGTATTCCGAGCAGTGTCGGAAAATCCGGCGTCGGTATTCCTGACTGCCGTCATCCCGTACGCCGGGATCCTGACCACACAAAGTCACAGTGACATTATCTTAAGTGACGTTGTTAATTCTTCAAAGTTTCCATAGTTACTTAAACATTATCCAACAGTTATTGGAATAACGGAAGACTTCTACTGCTATGACTTCTTTAGAAACCTATAGTAAATCTGTGGCCGATAGATCTACACGTGGAGCCATACCAGAGATCCTTCTTTGTGGACCCTTTGCGAACTGTGAGACTGATGCTCCAGTCATTTGTCTCGTTTGTCG
>NW_026969469.1:0-39218 GCF_028390025.1 Pseudophryne corroboree
TTGATACACATGTAAGTTTGTTTTTATTTTACTACATTGTGGTTTGTGGCTCTATACCATGTAATGCATGTCTTTTAACAGTAGTCAAGTCTTCCAATGTGCTTGTTAGTGAAACCCAATAGATAGCTTTATTTTATTTTGTTTCTTCAAATATTGAATGCATATGTCTTATAACTTTTTTTTTTTTCAATATACAGGTTGAGTATCTGTATATACATTTTTATTATAAGATTTTCAATGACACAAGTACATCCAAGTTGCAGATTATGGATTGTGAAGGACAAATCAACCATATAAACAATTTAAGCAATTTAAATTGCATGCAGGTAGTAGAATATCAAACTCCTTGGATGAGAGTTGGTTGTAATAAACTAGGATAGAAAAGAATAAAGTAGAAAATAAGATTTTAAACCTACCGGTAAATCTTTTTCTCGTAGTCCGTAGAGGATGCTGGGGACTCCGTAAGGACCATGGGGATAGACGGCATCCACAGGAGACATGGGCACTTTAAGAAAGACTTTAGTTCTGGGTGTGCACTGGCTCCTCCCTCTATGCCACAGTTAGAGAAACTGTGCCCAGAGGAGACGGACAGTATGAGGAAAGGATTTTGTTAATCCAGGGCAAGATTCATACCAGCCACACCAATCACACCGTATAACTTGTGATAAACTACCCAGTTATCAGTATGAAAAAACAACATAGCATCAGTGCAGGACCGATGCAACTATAACATAACCCTTATTGAAGCAATAACTATATACAAGTATTGCAGAAGTAGTCCGCACTTGGGACAGGCTCCCAGCATCCTCTACGGACAACGAGAAAAAGATTTACCAGTAGGTTTAAAATCTTATTTTCTCTAACGTCCTAGAGGATGCTGGGGACTCCGTAAGGACCATGGGGATTATACCAATGCTCCAAAACGGGCGGGAGAGTGCGGATGACTCTGCAGCACCGATTGAGCAAACATGAGTTCCTCCTCAGCCAGGGTATCAAACTTATAGTATTTTGCAAAGGTGTGTGAACCCGACCAAGTAGCAGCTTGACACAGCTGTAGTGCAGAGACCCCTCGGGCAGCCGCCCAAGAAGAGCCCACTTTCCTCGTGGAATGGGCCTTGACCGATTTCAGTAGCTGCAATCCAGCCATAGAATGCGCTTGCTGAATCGTGTTACAAATCCGGCGAGCAATAGCCTGCTTTGAAGCAGGGGCACCAATCTTGTTGGTTGCATACAGGACAAACAGCGCTTCAGTTTTCCTGACTCTAGCCGTCCTGGCCACGTAAATTTTCAAAGCCCTAACCACATCAAGTAACTCGGAATCCTCCAAGTCACGCGTAGCCACAGGCACCACAATAGGTTGGTTCATATGAAAAGATGAGACCACTTTTGGTAGGAATTGAGGACGGGTCTGCAATTCCGCTCTATCCACATGGAATACCAAATATGGGCTTTTATGTGACAAAGCCGCTAATTCCGACACTCGCCTAGCCGAAGCCAAGGCTAATAACATGACCACCTTCCATGTGAGATATTTTAACTCCACTGTTTTAAGTGGTTCAAACCAGTGTAATTTTAGAAAACTTAACACCACGTTAAGGTCCCAAGGTGCCACCGGAGGCACAAAAGGAGGCTGAATATGCAGCACTCCTTTTACAAAAGTCTGAACTTCTGGAAGAGAAGCCAATTCTTTTTGAAAGAAAATGGATAAGGCCGAAATCTGGACCTTAATAGAGCCTAATTTTAGGCCCAAATTCACTCCAGTTTGTAGGAAGTGAAGGAAACGGCCCAGATGGAATTCTTCCGTAGGAGCATTCCTGGCCTCACACCAAGAAACATAATTTCGCCATATACGGTGTAATGTTTTAACGTTACATCCTTCCTAGCCTTTATCAGCGTAGGGATGACCTCAACCGGAATGCTAGGATCCGGCATTCAACCGCCATGCCGTCAAACGCAGCCGCGGTAAGTCTTGGAACAGACAGGGCCCCTGATGCAACAGGTCCTGTCTTAGAGGGAGAGGCCACAGATCTTCTGTGAGCATTTCCTGCAGATCCGGATACCAGGTCCTCCGTGGCCAATCTGGAACAATGAGGATTGTTCTCACTCCTCTTTGTCTTATTATCCTCAACACCTTGGGTATGAGAGGAAGAGGAGGAAATACATAGACCGACCGGAACACCCACGGTGTCACTAGGGCGTCTACAGCTACTGCCTGAGGGTCTCTTGACCTTGCGCAATACCTCTGTAGCTTTTTGTTGAGCCGGGACGGCATCATGTCTATCTGTGGCAGTTCCCACCGACTTGTAATCTGTGCAAAGACTTCCTGATGAAGTCCCCACTCTCCCGGATGTAGGTCGTGTCTGCTGAGGATGTCTGCTTCCCAGTTGTCCACTCCCGGAATGAACACTGCTGACAGTGCGCTTGCGTGATTCTCCACCCAGCGAAGAATTCTGGTGGCTTGTGCCATCGCCACTCTGCTTCTTGTGCCGCCTTGGCGGTTTACATGAGCCACTGCGGTGACGTTGTCTGACTGGATCAGAACCGGTTGGTCGCAAAGTAAGGTCTCCGCTTGACGTAGGGCATTGCATATGGCCCTTAGTTCCAGGATGTTGATGTGAAGACAAGTCTCTTGACTTGACCAAAGACCTTGGAAATTTCTTCCCTGTGTGACTGCTCCCCAACCTTGGAGGCTTGCGTCTGTGGTCACCAGGATCCAGCCCTGAATGCTGAATCTGCGTCCCTCGAGAAGGTGAGCACTCTGCAGCCACCACAAGAGTGATACCCTGACCCTGGGGGACAGGGTGATCAACCAATGCATCTGTAAATGTGACCCGGACCACTTGTCCAGTAGGTCCCATTGGAAAGTCCTCGCATGGAACCTGCCGAATGGAATGGCCTCGTATGATGCCACCATCTTTCCCAGGACTCGAGTGCAGTGATGCACTGACACCTGTTTTGGTTTCAATAGGTTCCTGACAAGAGTCATGAGTTCCTGGGCCTTTTCTATCAGGAGATAAACCCTCTTCTGGTCTGTGTCCAGAATCATGCCCAAGAAAGACAGACGAGTAGTAGGAATCAACTGCGACTTCGGGATATTGAGAATCCAGCCGTGTTGCTGTAACACTTTCAGTGAAAGTGATACGCTGTTCAGCAACTGCTCTCTTGATCTCGCTTTTATGAGATCGCCCAAGTACGGGATAATTGTGACACCTTGCTTGCACAGGAGCACCATCATTTCCGCCATTACCTTGGTGAAAATTCTCAGGGCCATGGAGAGACCAAACAGCAACGTCTGAAATTGGCAATGACAGTCCTGTACCGCAAATCTGAGTTACGCCTGATGAGGTGGATAAATGGGGACATGAAGGTATGCATCCTGTACACAAATGCGGACAACAGGTGTCAAGCCGTGTGTTGCCTTTGTCAAGCTGTAATAAGTAGGGATAAGGACGTTAACCACCTCGGAACATCCTCCCTTATACGTCACCTGCAGCGCATTCATCATAAGTCAGTGACAAGTTCAAAAACTTTGGATGACAGCGGAAGCAGTCCACTAACCACTAAATCCCTTCCTCTTGTAACCAAGCTCCTGCAAACCACACCACCAACTCCCTCAGTGTCAATTTCCTCCTTAGACAGGAGAGCCAATAGTCCTGCAGGCCATGTCACTGGCAAGTCTGACGAGTCCTCTCCTGCCTGGGATTCCTCCGATGCATCCTTGAGTGTAACGCCTACTGCTGCTGGCGCTGCTGTTGTTGCTGCTGGGCGTCGATCGTCATCCCAGAGGGGAAGTCGGAAGACCACTTGTACTTCTTCCAGTAAGCAATTGACTGTCCAACAGTCCTTTGCGAGGAAGATGAAATATCACAGCAGTCATCCTGCTGCAAAGCGGATAACTCAGGTCTGGGTGGTGAGAAACGTGGTTCCGGTATCCATCGTTAATTTAGAGGCAACTAGAGACTTGATTGAGGTACTGTGTCCCCGGTACCAAATACCCTCTAGGTTCCATTTCTCTAGGCAGGCGATACCGAAAATGTACACAGACCTCAGAAAAAGAGTCACCAGTGTCCTAAAAAATGCAGTTGTACCCAATGTCCACTTGTCTGTGGTTAAGTGGAGCAGGGCAGACTCAGGACTATATGACTGTGACAGCCCACTGGGTAGATGTATTGCCTCCCGCAGCAAGAACAGCAGCGGCGGCACCAGTAGCAGCATCTCGCAATTGCCAACTCGTTCCTAGGCAGGCTACGCTTTGTATCACCGCTTTCCATAAGAGGCACACAGCTGACAACCTCTTACGGAAACTGAGGAACATCATCGCAGAATGGCTTACCCCAATTGAACTCTCCTGGGGATTTGTGACATCGGACAACGCCACCAATATTGTGCGTGCATTACATCTGGGCAAATTCCAGCACGTCCCATGTTTTGCACATACATTGAACTTGGTGGTGCAGAATTATTTAAAAGACGACAGGGGCGTGCAAGAGATGCTGTCGGTGGCCCGAAGAATTGCGGGCCACTTTCTGCCTTCAGCCACCGCATGCCGAAGACTGGAGCACCACCAAACATTCCTGAACCTGCCCTGCCATCATCTGAAGCAAGAGGTGGTAACGAGGTGGAATTCAACCCTCTATATGCTTCAGAGGATGGAGGAGCAGCAAAAGGCCATTCAAGCCTATACATCTGCCCACGATATAGGCAAAGGAGGGGGAATGCACCTGACTCAAGCGCAGTGGAGAATGATTTCAACGTTGTGCAAGGTTCTGCAACCCTTTGAACTTTCCACACGTGAAGTCAGTTCAGACACTGCCAGCCTGATTCAGGTCATTCCCCTCATCAGGCTTTTGCAGAAGAAGCTGGAGACATTGAAGGAGGAGCTAAAACAGAGCGATTCAACTAGGCATGTGGGACTTGTGGATGGAGCCCTTAATTTGCTTAACCAGGATTCAATCTGTTGAAATCAGAGCACTACATTTTGGCCGCCGTGCTCGATCCTAGATTTAAAACCTACATTGTATCTCTCTTTCCGGCAGACACAAGTCTGCAGAGGTTCAAAGACCTGCTGGTGAGAAAATTGTCAAGTCAAGCGGAACGTGACCCGTCAACAGCTCCTCCTTCACATTCTCCCGCAACTGGGGGTGCGAGGAAAAGGCTAAGAATTCCGAGCCCACCCGCTGGCGGTGATGCAGGGCAGTCTGGAGTGAGTGCTGACATCTGGTCCAGACTGAAGGACCTGGCAACGATTACTGACATGTCGTCTACTGTCACTGCATATGATTCTGTCACCTTTGAAAGAATGGTGGAGAAAAAGAGGCAATTTGGAGGCCCTTGCACAAACTGGCTTTATTCTACCTAAGTTGCCCTCCCTCCAGTGTGTACTCCGAAAGAGTGTTTAGTGCGGCCGCTCACCTTGTCAGCAATCGGCGTACAAGGTTACTTCCAGAAAATGTGGAGAAGATGATGATCATCAAAATTAATTATAATCAATTCCTCCGTGGAGACATTCACCAGCAATTGCCTCCAGAAAGTACACAGGGATCTGAGATGGTGGATTCCAGTGGGGACGAATTAATAATCTGTGAGGAGGGGGATGTACACAGTGAAAGGGGTGAGGAATCGGAGGATGATGAGGTGGACATCTTGCCTCTGTAGAGCCAGTTTGTGCAAGGAGAGATTGATTGATTCTTTTTTGGTGGGGGCCCAAACCAACCAGTCATTTCAGTCAGTCGTGTGGCAGACCCTGTCGCTGAAATGATGGGTTCGTCAATGTTTTTCTTTTCAATCTAAGCCCCTGCAGTTTTCTGTAAGCATCTGCTTCGCTATGATGATCAACAAGTCACAAGGGAAAACACTCAGGGCTGGAGGCGTAGATCTTAGGACCAGCTGCTACAAGCATGGCAGAGGTGTCACTATCACTGGTGACACCCAGAGAGGCGGCGAGGGAGATTGTAATGCAGTGCGCGCAGATAAGCAGCGCAATGGTAAAAAGGAGGCATGGTCTCATAGGTAGGGGCGTGGCCTGAATCACCATTTTGCTGCTCCGGGTATCCCGGGGGTTGGGGGCTGTACCCGGGGACTAGTGTGTGAGTGGTGCTGGCTCCTGCACAGTGACAGAAACTGGGTGTTGCACGTAATGTCACAGTGAAACACCCATATTCTGTCACTGAAGAAGAGCCGGCACTTTGGTGTCACCCCACTTGGCGGGTGACACTCGGGTGTGTGCCGCAACCCCGTTGTGATGCCACTGACCCATGGGAAGCTTTACGTGGCTTACCCATGTGTTAGTAGCCCCAAGCATCTTTTGTGTTAGTCCCTGAAGAAAAACTACAAATATTGTTTACAATTTTGTAATCAATGGCCTAATTCAGTAAGGATTGCAAATTCTGCTAAGTAACAGAATTTGCAATCCTTTGGTTCGCATGCTGGGGCCACCCATCACAGGGCATGGCCACCCAGCATGCCGCCTCCCTTCTTGACCACGCTGAAATTGCAGTCTCAGTGCAGTTCAGCGTGATCATAAAAAATGGGTTAGCCTCCTGTTGGTGCAGACTGTACGTGTGCGCAGGAAGCCGCCACCATTTTTGTGATCGCAACGGCTGCATGTGATGTCATGCAGCCGCTCTGACCACGCCTCCTGTTTCTCCGTTGAAGCCCTGCCCCCGCACCGCTCCATCTCCGACTTTGAAATGGAGTGTTGCTGACCCCCCCCCCCCCCGCACCGATTGACAGTCACAGAAAATGCAGGCGCATGCGTATGCTCTTAGCAATTTTTGCAGTTGGATTGCTTATTGTGATTGCAATCCAACCTGAATCAGGCTCTATTACCTATCACAATGCACTGCAGGTAGTACAAAATGGGGTTAATATAGGAGAAAACCCCCCAGAGCTGTGCTCCTTAACTGTTCCTGGTGGCTAGTGGAGCGGCTGCCCAGTAATCAGTGTCCACGCCAGTGCGCACACGGCCCGCCCCCTACAGCCATGCTGGATCACGGTATAGTGTGGGCACAGAAGCCCCTTACCTCCCTTTCATCAGCGGCCTCGTGATCCCGGAGGGCGGTGTGTGTGTGACTGACCTTAGGAAGAAACCGGAGCCTCCGCTGCAGTGACCCAGCAACCAGGGCACGGGAGTATACTGCGCCGCTGGGAGTGATGGAGCTGCAGTAAAGATGTCTATTAGACCTAGCCTGCTGCAGCCCTTGTACATTCTTATAAAAAAAGTTCTTCTTTTCTTGTCAAAATTAATAGCTAAGTATAGGCTGCCTGAGGCAGCCCCCTGTTAAGTGTCCTGCTACTGAAGGCACCAACTACAAACTGAGCTCCCTGTTCATGGAAGCGAGGTTATAGAGCAGGGGGCGCTGAGCATCTTGGGAACAGTCAAAAGCTTTGAGCCTGTTGGTGCCTCAGATCAAGATCCTACTCTACACCACAATGTGAATCCTTGTGGAGTACAGTGTACCCCACAGAAGAAATGAATGTGTCACACCCATTGGCAGCAACATTAGAATAGCTGCTGATGGGCACAATTGAGAAAGGAAGGGGGGAAAACATTTGAATCCAGCACATATATGTAATTTGAATATGTAATTTGTACCTTCCTACTTTAAAATGTAATGGATGAACCTCACCCTGTGAGAACTATCTTCATGATCAAGAGATCTCATATGCAAGATAAGTATGTGTTGGCAGAGGCGCTCACTGGGCAGAGATGCTGATCGCATCTCTGGCATGTGCCGGTGCACTGCGGCACCAGCACACACACACACACACACACTTCAGACCTGATCTCCTGTTGTGTGAATATGCACAGCAGAGATCAGGTCTGAATTAGGCCCTATATACAGCTGTCAGTAAGGCAGGGATCTGCTGCTGCCAGTGAGGCAGGGATGTGCTGCTGTCAGTGAAGCAGTGATCTGCTGCTGCCAGTGAGGCAGGGATCTGCTGCTGCCAGTGAGGCAGGGATGTGCTGCTATAAGTGAGGCAGGTATGTGCTGCTGTCAATGAGGCAGGGATGTGCTGCTGTCAGTGAAGCAGGGATGTGCTGCTGTCAGCGAGGCAGTGATCTGCTGCCCACTATCTCCCTATCACCCCTGCCTGAGTCACACACTTTCCCTGTCACCCCTGCCCCAGTTACCCACTATCTCCCAGTCACCGCTGCCTCAGTTAACCACTATACCTGCGACCCCTGCCTCAGTCACCCACTATACCAGTCACCCCTGCTTTAGTCACCCACTATCTCTGTCACCCCTGCCTCAGTCAACCACTATCTCCATATCACCCCTACCTCAGTCACCCACTATCCCTGTCACCTCTGCCTCAGTCACCCACTGTCACCCTATCACCCCTGCCTCAGTCACCCACTATCCCTGTCACCCCTGCCTCAGTCTCCTACTGTCCCTGTCACCCCTGCCACAGTCATCCACTATATCCCTATCACCCCTGCCTTAGTCACTGACTATCTCCCAGTCACCCCGGCCTCAGTCACCCACTATCTCCCAGTCATACATGCTTCAGTCACCCACTATCTCCCAGTCATCCCTGCCTCAGTCACCTACTGACACCAGTGCAGACATTTCTGCTGCGGCCTCTCCACTCTCCAGCGTGAACGTACTGACGACTGAGGAAATCCGCTTCCCAGTTGAGGACTCCGGGAATGAACACTGCCGATATTGCTGGCAGATGACGTTCTACCCAACTGAGGATTTTTGATACTTCCAGCTTTGCCATGCAATTTCGAGTGCCGCCTTGATGATTTGTGTACACTACCGTGGTGTCGTTGTCCGATTGTACTTGAACAGGCCTGTTCTGTACTAGAGGCAGGGCCAGTGTCAATGAATTGAACACTGCCCGCAATTCCAGAATGTTTATCGGGAGGAGAGATTCCTCCCTGGTCCACCGATGGTGAAGGGTCGTCATCACGGCCATGACCTTGGTGAATTTCCGAGGTGCCGTGGCCAAACCAGAAGGCAGGACCTGAAATCCAAAAACTAACCAGGCACAACACTGCTTAGCTTCCAACATCAGATGAGATTGGACATATCCAGTGTGATGCGGCTGTAGATGATTTTTGCTGTTTCTAACTTCTACTTCTAACTACTGGTACATCAATGAATAAGTTTCAAAATATAATGCATCAAGAGAACGGTGTTGGTAGTATAAAACTACCTACAGCACCTGGTATTCCCAGGTGGTCTCACATCCAAGAACAAACCAGGCCTAAAATCAGGTGATATTGGGCACATACAGTGTGGTGTGGCTGTAGATGAGCTTGTGGTTTCTGTTAGAGTTCTTCTACTTCTAACTACTCGTACATAAATGAGTAAGCAGCCGATTTATTAAACCTGGTGAAATGATAATTTGCATGGTGATAAAGTACCAGCCAATCAGCTCCTAATTGCCATGTCACAGGCTGGGTTTGAAAAATGACAGTTAGGAGCTGACTGGCTGGTACTTTATCACCTTGCACTTTATCAGTTCACCAGGCTTAATAGATCTGCCCCAATGTTTCAAAATGGAATGCATCAAGAGAACGGTGTTAGTATTGTAAAAATACACACAGCTCCTGGTATTTCCTTTTGGTCTCCCATCCAAGTACTAAAACCAGGACCAACACTGCTCAGCTTCCATGATCAGGAGAGATTGGGCAAATCCAGTGTGCTGTGGCTGTAGATGAGCTGGTGGTTTCTGTTACAGCTCTTCTACTTCTAACTTCTGGTACATAAAAGAATACATGTAAAAATTAAATGTACCAAGAAAATGGTGTTGGTAGTTTAAAAACACCTAAAGAATCTGATACTACCAAGCAGTCTCCCATCCATGTATTAACAAAGTCCAATACTGCTTTGCTTCAAAAATCAAATGAGATTGGGCATATCCAGTGTGGTGTGGCTTTAGATAAGCTTTGTGGTTTCTGTTAGAGCTCTTCTGCTTCTAACTACTGGTACATTAATGAATATGTATAAGGTTGTAGTTTATCCAATATGCCTTTACTACCTTACCTTTCAACCCCCCCTCCCTCCCCTCTTCTCCTTATAGCTTACTTAGTTCTCTCCTCCTCGTGTGTGCGTTATTTGTTTTCTCATACGTCCTAGAGGATGCTGGGGTCACATTAAGAACCATGGGGTATAGACGGGATCCGCAGGAGACATGGGCACTTTAAGACTTTCAAAGGGTGTGAACTGTCTCCTCCCTCTATGCCCCTCCTCCAGACTCCAGTTTTAGTATTGTGCGCAGTGATACTGGATGCACTACAGGGGAGCTCTACTGAGTTTCTCTGAAAAGACTTGTTAGTTTTTTTTATTTTCAGGGAGGCTGCTGGCAACAGTCTCCCTGCTTCGTGGGACTTAGGGGAGAGAAGTATGACCAACTTCTAGTGAGTTCAATGGCTCTGCTTCAGGCTGACAGGACACCATTAGCTCCTGAGGGTGCTGATCGCTGGGTACGCCTAGATGCACACTCCCGCAGCCTGCCGTCACCCCCTTACAGAGCCAGAAGACAGGTGAGTAGCAGAAGAACAGAAGACTTCTTCTTCAGTGACGGCATTCTGAGGTACCGAGCAGCGAGCGGAACGCTGCGCGCCATGCTCACACACAAACACAGGCACTGCAGGGTGCAGGGCACGGGGGGGGGGGCACCCTGGGCAGCATAAATTCCTCACAAAAGGCTGGAAAAAGTGGACATTAGTGCCTGGGCACTGTCCTTACCCCGCTAGCGTAATTAATTATTTCTGAGCGGGACAGATATGCGCCATTACAGCGGCGGGGCTTCTTCCTCACCTCACCAGAACATCTTTAGAGCATTACAAGTCTATCACTATAGAGTTTATTATTTCCCAGACTGTGTACTTTTGGCGCTGGATTGTGAGCTGAAAAATCCTCTGTGTCCCTCTGACAGATTTACTGACGGTCTGTCCCCCATAAGCCGGTGTGTCTGTGGGTACTTGGTATATGTGTGTCAACATGTCGGTGGCTGAATGTTTTTCCCAAGAGGAAACTATATTAGGAATGCAGACATATGATGGTGGCCCTGTTGGCACCACCAATAACTGACTGGGTAAATGTTTCAGTAATATCAGAGTAAGGTTGGATAAATCTGTGTCCCAGACACAGACGTAGAGAATAGATGTGATATTCATGGCTATGTTTCTTTTCCCTCAGGCCCCGCTGGGTCGCAAAAATGTTATTTTGCCCAGTTACTACACACTGATACTGACACGGATACTGATACTTATGTCGACCATAATGTTTCCTGATTAGATCCAATATTGGCAAGGAGCATTCAGTACATGATTGTGGATATTAAGGACATATTAAAATCACTGAAGACCCTGCTGTTCCTGACAAAGGGGTCTATATGTATGTATATATAGATATATAATGAAAGCTGATGTAACGTTCCTCCATCTCTGTTTGAGAAAGTCTGGGCCAGCTCGACAAGATGGTTTCAAATCCCCAAAAGGATTCTGGTTGTTTATTCATTTCCCGCCGCGGACAGAATAAAGTGGGAGTCACCCCCTGTTCTGCACGGGGCCCTGTCACAAATCCAGCGGATCGTATGCAGGAAGCTACATTATTTCTAGTTATGTAACCACGGGTACATTACTTAGACCTGCCATTACATGTGCATGGGTGAGTAGTAGTATTCAAGAATTGGTCGAATACCTTGTCATCCGATATAGATACCCTGGAGAGATGGGATACTCCTTACGTTGTATCATATCAAGGACACTGCAGCATACTTACGTGAGACTGCAAGGGATATAGGACTCTTGAGTTCACGGGCCAATTTCATGGCAGTGTCGGATAGGAGGGCATTGTGGATTCACCAAGAGAATGCTGATGCTGACTCCAAGAAGAAAGGGAGTCTCTTCCCTATGAAGGTGAAGCCTTGTTTGGTGACTGCCTAGTTAATTTGATCTCGGCAGCTCCCGCAGGTAAGTCAACCTTCTTGCCCTATGTTCCCTCCCAACGGATGAAGACGCATCATTATCTGATGCAGTCATTTCGGCCCAATAGATATGCAAGAAGTTAAGATTCCCCTTTCTTTGCAGGTAGAGGAAGGAGAAGAGAGAAGAGGTCTGCATCCTCTTCAAGATCGCAGGAGCAGAGATCATCCTCTGCTTCTGCCAAATCCACTGCATGACGCTGGGGCTCTCTTGCAGGAGCCCGCACCAGTGGGGGCACGTCTAAAACTCTTCAGTCAGTTCTGGATTCATTCGGACATGGACTCGTGTGTTTTACAAATAGTGTCCCAAGGGTACAAACTGGGGTTTCAAGATGTTCCCCCTCACCGATTGTTCAAACATTAAGTTACTGTGCTATTCCTGGGTTATATAGCGCTGGGGTATGTGCTGGCATACTCTCTCTCTGTCTCTCCAAAGGGCCTTGTGGGGGAAATGTCTTCAGTAAAAGTATTCCCTGTGTGTGTGGTGTGTCGGTACGCGTGTGTCGACATGTCTGAGGAAGAAGGCTATATTAGAGAGGAGCGGGAGCAAATGAACGTGGTGTCTCCGCCGACACCTGATTGGATGTGGAATGTTTTAAATGCTAGTGTAAACTCATTGCACAAAAGATTAGACAAGGCAGAAGCTTTGGGACAGTCAGGGTCTCAACCAATGCCTAATCCTATGTCGCAGGGACTGTCAGGGTCTCATAAGCGCCCACTATCCAGATTGTTGACACAGATACCGACACGGATTCTGACTCCAGTGTCGATTACGATGATGCAAAGTTACAGCCAAAATTGGCAAAATACATTTGATATATGATTATGGCAATAAAAGATGTTTTGCACATCACAGAGGAGCCCCCTATCCCTGACAAGAGGGTACATATGTACAAGGGAAAGAAGCCTGAGGTAACCTTTCCCCCCTCACACGAGCTGAACGAGTTATGTGAAAAAGCTTGGGAATCTCCTGCAGATTTCCAAAAGGATTCCCCTTTCCCATCAACGGATAGGTTACGATGGGAATCCTCCCCTTGGGTGGACAAAGCATTAACACGCTTATCCAAGAAGGTAGCCCTCCCATCCCAGGATACGGCTACCCTCAAAGAGTCTGCTGACCGCAAACAGGAGATTACCCTGAAGTCCATTTATACACATTCAGGTACCTTACTCAGACCGGCAATTGCGTCGGCCTGGGTGTGTAGTGCTGTAGCGGCATGGACGGATACCCTAGATAAGGCTACTATTTTATTGCCCCTGGGGCATATAAGAGATGCTGTCCTATATATGTGTGTATGCAAACTACAGGTGGTGCTGCAGGGCTCACACCCTTTTACTTGTCTTGTAGAGCAACTCTGGAGCTGTTACTGGGTCCAGCTGCTGCAAGAAATCAGCTTGAATGCTTCAGGGGCTTGGGCATGGCCAACATGAGCCCCACACTGATGGGGGTGTATAAAGCGATCTAGGGGTCATCCAAGCGCAACCCCACAAAGGCCGCCATGCCCTGCGTGACCATTTTCTCTTTTCATATGCAGACGAGGGTTGCAGCCAACTATGCCCATTGCTTGGATGACATCACCGTATGCAAATCCGTCTGCTGCAGACCTTTCCCCAGGAATGCTTGTACTAGTTGTTGCATATGGTTTGATGTTTGAGGGTGCTTCAGTATTAGGCAGCCTTCCGCCCTCTCATGTTCATCTGAAAATATGTGGTCTCCCTGCAGTTCCCTTGTGCTTCCTCAGTTGAATCTCCTTAACTTGACGGGTGTGTGCCCGAGCAGCCGCCCTCCACAGCCCTATCCCAGCACATGCTTTTCTTGCGTATGAGATCTCTTGATCATGAAGATAGTTCTCACAGGGTGAGGTTCATCCATTACATTTTAAAGTAGGAAGGTACAAATTACATATTCAAATTACATATATGTGCTGGATTCAAATGTTTTCCCCCCTTCCTTTCTCAATTGTGCCCATCAGCAGCTATTCTAATGTTGCTGCCAATGGGTGTGACACATTAATTTCTTCTGTGGGATACACTGGACTCCACAAGGATTCACATTGGGGTGTAGAGTAGGATCTTGATCTGAGGCACCAACAGGCTCAAAGCTTTTGACTGTTCCCAAGATGCTCAGCGCCCCCTCCTCTATAACCTCGCTTCCATGAACAGGGAGCTCAGTTTGTAGTTGGTGCCTTCAGTAGCAGGCCACTTAAGAGGGGGCTGCCTCAGGCAGCCTATTCTTAGCTATTAATTTTGACAAGAAAAGAAGAACTTTTTTTTATAAGAATCTACAAGGGCTGCAGCAGGCTAGGTCTAATAGACATCTTTACTGCAGCTCCATCACTCCCAGCGGCGCAGTATACTCCCGCGCCCTGGTTGCTGGGTCACTGCAGCGGAGGCTCCGGTTTCTTCCTAAGGTCAGTCACACACACACCGCCCTCCGGGATCACGAGGCCGCTGATGAAAGGGAGGTAAGGGACTTCTGTGCCCACACTATACCGTGATCCAGCGTGGCTGTAGGGGGCGGGCCATGTGCGCACTGGCGTGGACACTGATTACTGGGCAGCCGCTCCACTAGCCACCAGGGACAGTTAAGGAGCACAGCTCTGGGGGGTTTTCTCTTATATTAACCCCATTTTGTACTACCCGCAGTGCATTGTGATAGGTAATAGAGCCTGATTCAGGTTGGATTGCAATCGCAATAAGCAGTCCAACTGCAAAAATTGCTAAGAGCATACGCATGCGCCTGCATTTTCTGCGGCACCCCGCAGTTAATGCAATCGCCTCTGACTGTCAATCGGTGCTGGGGGGGGGGGTCAGCAACACTCCATTTCCAAGTCGGAGATGGAGCGGTGCATGGGCAGGGCTTCAAAATGGGGTCGGCAACGGAGAAACAGGAGGCGTGGTCAGAGCGGTTGCATGACATCACATGCAGCAGCTGCGATCACAAAAATGGTGGCGGCTTCCTGCGCACACATACAGTCTGCACCAACAGGAGGCTAACCCATTTTTTATGATCACGCTGAACTGCACTGCGACTGCAATTTCAGCGTGGTCAAGAAGGGAGGCGGCATGCTGGGTGGCCCCAGCATGCGAACCAAAGGATTGCAAATTCTGTTACTTAGCAGAATTTGCAATCCTTACTGAATTAGGCCCATTGATTACAAAATTTATTTGTAAATATTTGAAGTTTTTCTTCAGGGACTAACACAAAAGATGCTTGGGGCTACTAACACATGGGTAAGCCACGTAAAGCTTCCCATGGGTCAGTGGCATCACAACGGGGTTGCGGCCCACACCCGAGTGTCACCCGCCAAGGGGGGTGACACCAAAGTGCCGGCTCCTCTTCAGTGACAGAATATGGGTGTTTCACTGTGACATTACGTGCAACACCCAGTTTCTGTCACTGTGCAGGAGCCAGCACCACTCACACACTAGTCCCCGGGTGCAGCACTCAACCCCCGGGATACCCGGAGCAACAAAATGGAGATTCAGGCCAACAGGCCACACCCCTACCTATGAGACCATGCCTCCATTTTACCATTGCGCTGCTTATCTGCGTGCACTGCATTACAATCTCCCTCGCTGCCTCTCTGGGTGTCACCAATGATAGTGACACCTTTGCCATGCTTGTAGCAGCTGGTCCTAAGATCTACGCCTCCAGCCCTGAGTGTTTGCCCTTGTGACTTGTTGATCATCATAGCGAAGCAGATTCTTACAGAAAACTGCAGGGGCTTAGATTGAAAAGAAAAACATTGACGAACCCATCATTTCAGCAACAGGGTCTGCCACACGGCTGACTGAAATGACTGGTTGGTTTGGACCCCCACCAAAAAAGAAGCAATCAATCTCTCCTTGCACAAACTGGCTCTACAGAGGCAAGATGTCCACCTCATCATCCTCCGATTCCTCACCCCTTTCACTGTGTACATCGCCCTCCTCACAGATTATTAATTCGTCCCCACTGGAATCCACCATCTCAGATCCCTGTGTACTTTCTGGAGGCAATTGCTGGTGAATGTCTCCACGGAGGAATTGATTATAATTCATTTTGATGATCATCATCTTCTCCACATTTTCTGGAAGTAACCTCGTACGCCGATTGCTGACAAGGTGAGCGGCTGCACTAAACACTCTTTTGGAGTACACACTGGAGGGAGGGCAACTTAGGTAGAATAAAGCCAGTTTGTGCAAGGGCCTCCAAATTGCCTCTTTTTCCTGCCAGTATACATACGTGCCTACCTGGATGCGGTCACTCATATAATCCTCCACCATTCTTTCAAAGGTGACAGAATCATATGCAGTGACAGTAGACGACATGTCAGTAATCGTTGCCAGGTCCTTCAGTCCGGACCAGATGTCAGCACTCACTCCAGACTGCCCTGCATCACCGCCAGCGGGTGGGCTCGGAATTCTTAGCCTTTTCCTCGCACCCCCAGTTGCGGGAGAATGTGAAGGAGGAGCTGTTGACGGGTCACGTTCCGCTTGACTTGACAATTTTCTCACCAGCAGGTCTTTGAACCTCTGCAGACTTGTGTCTGCAGGAAAGAGAGATACAATGTAGGTTTTAAATCTAGGATCGAGCACGGTGGCCAAAATTTATTGCTCTGATTTCAACAGATTGAATCCTGGTTAAGCGAATTAAGGGCTCCATCCACAAGTCCCACATGCCTAGCGGAATCGCTCTGTTTTAGCTCCTCCTTCAATGTCTCCAGCTTCTTCTGCAAAAGCCTGATGAGGGGAATGACCTGACTCAGGCTGGCAGTGTCTGAACTGACTTCACGTGTGGCAAGTTCAAAGGATTGCAGAACCTTGCACAACGTTGAAATCATTCTCCACTGCGCTTGAGTCAGGTGCATTCCCCCTCCTTTGCCTATATCGTGGGTAGATGTATAGGCTTGAATGGCCTTTTGCTGCTCCTCCATCTTCTGAAGCATATAGAGGGTTGAATTCCACCTCGTTACCACCTCTTGCTTCAGAGGATGGCAGGGCAGGTTCAGGAATGTTTGGTGGTGCTCCAGTCTTCGGCACGCGGTGGCTGAATGCAGAAAGTGGCCCGCAATTCTTCGGGCCACCGACAGCATCTCTTGCATGCCCCTGTCGTTTTTTAAATAATTCTGCACCACCAAATTCAATGTATGTGCAAAACATGGGACGTGCTGGAATTTGCCCAGATGTAATGCACGCACAATATTGGTGGCGTTGTCCGATGTCACAAATCCCCAGGAGAGTCAAATTGGGGTAAGCCATTCTGCGATGATGTTCCTCAGTTTCCGTAAGAGGTTGTCAGCTGTGTGCCTCTTATGGAAAGCGGTGATACAAAGCGTAGCCTGCCTAGGAACGAGTTGGCATTTGCGAGATGCTGCTACTGGTGCCGCCGCTGCTGTCCTTGCTGCGGGAGGCAATACATCTACCCAGTGGGCTGTCACAGTCATATAGTCCTGAGTCTGCCCTGCTCCACTTAACCACGGACATGTGGACTAGTGGACATTGGGTACAACTGCATTTTTTAGGACACTGGTGACTCTTTTTCTGAGGTCTGTGTACATTTTCGGTATCGCCTGCCTAGAGAAATGGAACCTAGATGGCATTTGGTACCGGGGACACAGTACCTCAATCAAGTCTCTAGTTGCCTCTGAATTAACGATGGATACCGGAACCACGTTTCTCACCACCCAGGCTGACAAGACCTGAGTTATCCGCTTTGCAGCAGGATGACTGCTGTGATATTTCATTTTCCTCGCAAAGGACTGTTGGACAGTCAATTGCCTACTGGAAGTAGTACAAGTGGTCTTCCGACTTCCCCTCTGGGATGACGATCGACTCCCAGCAGCAACAACAGCAGCGCCAGCAGCAGTAGGCGTTACACTCAAGGATGCATCGGAGGAATCCCAGGCAGGAGAGGACTCGTCAGACTTGCCAGTGACATGGCCTGCAGGACTATTGGCTCTCCTGTCTAAGGAGGAAATTGACACTGAGGGAGTTGGTGGTGTGGTTTGCAGGAGCTTGGTTACAAGAGGAAGGGATTTAGTGGTCAGTGGACTGCTTCCGCTGTCATCCAAAGTTTTTGAACTTGTCACTGACTTATGATTAATGCGCTGCAGGTGACGTATAAGGGAGGATGTTCTGAGGTGGTTAACGTCCTTACCCCTACTTATTACAGCTTGACAAAGGCAACACACGGCTTGACACCTGTTGTCCGCATTTGTGTACAGGATGCATACCTTCATGTCCAAATTTATCCATCTCATCAGTCGTACCTCAGATTTGCGGTACAGGACTGTCATTGCCAATTTCAGACGTTGCTGTTTGGTCTCTCCACGGCCCAGAGAATTTTCACCAAGGTAATGGTGGAAATGATGGTTTTCCTGCGCAAGCAAGGTGTCACAATTATCCCGTACTTGAGCGATCTCATAAAAGCGAGATCAAGAGAGCAGTTGCTGAACAGCGTATCACTTTCACTGAAAGTGTTACAGCAACACGGCTGGATTTTCAATATCCCAAAGTCGCAGTTGGTTCCTACGACTCGTCTGTCTTTCTTGGGCATGATTCTGGACACAGACCAGAAGAGGGTTTATCTCCTGATAGAAAAGGCCCAGGAACTCATGACTCTTGTCAGGAACCTATTGAAACCAAAACTTGTGTCAGTGCATCACTGCACTCGAGTCCTGGGAAAGATGGTGGCATCATACAAAGCCACTCCATTCGGCAGGTTCCATGCGAATACTTTCCAATGGGACCTACTGGACAAGTGGTCTGGGTCACATTTACAGATGCATTGGTTGATCACCCTGTCCCCCAGGGTCAGGGTATCACTCCTGTGGTGGCTGCAGAGTGCTCACCTTCTCGAGTGACGCAGATTCGGCATTCAGGACTGGATCCTGGTGACCACAGATGCAAGCCTCCAAGGTTGGGGAGCAGTCACACAGGGAAGAAATTTCCAAGGTCTTTGGTCAAGTCAAGAGACTTGTCTTCACATCAACATCCTGAAACTAGGGGCCATATACAATGCCCTACGTCAAGCGGAGACCTTACTTTGCGACCAACCGGTTCTGATCCAGTCAGACAACGTCACCGCAGTGGCTCATGTAAACCGCCAAGGCGGCACAAGGAGCAGAGTGGCGATGGCACAAGCTACCTTTGCATTTTTCTCCCAAACGAAGGACACTAGAATGAAAATTTTAAAGCCTCCTGTTAGTGCTTCATCTACACGGTATAGCCCTGAATTTTCCAATGCGTAGCTCTTTGCAAAAGAGAGATATTGGCAAGGAAAAGCTGTCTTGTACCTTTGCATTTTTCTCCCAAACGAAGGACACTAGAAAGAAAATTTTAAAGCCTCCTGTTAGGCCATCATCTACACGGCATAGCCCTGAATTTTCCAATGCGTAGCTCTTTGCAAAAGAGAGATATTGGCAAGGAAAAGCTGTCTTGTACCTTTGCATTTTTCTCCCAAACGAAGGACACTAGAAAGAAAATTTTAAAGCCTCCTGTTAGGCCATCATCTACACGGCATAGCCCTGAATTTTCCAATGTGCAGCTCTTTGCAAAAGAGAGATATTGGCAAGGAAAAGCTGTCTTGTACCTTTGCATTTTTCTCCCAAACGAAGGAAACTAGAATGAAAATTTTAAAGCCTCCTGTTAGTGCTTCATCTACACGGTATAGCCCTGAATTTTCCAATGCGTAGCTCTTTGCAAAAGAGAGATATTGGCAAGTAAAAGCTGTCTTTCAACTCTTCCACAACTGAAAAACAGATAGTGTTCCCAAGCCTTCCATCCTGTAATATCTTCAGTCTCTCGTCAATGAAGAAAACAATCCCTCCAGCAGACTCTTCAACCACGATACAAGATCACAGCCAAAAGGGCGAGAAGCAACTACACTTGCGTTTAACCAAAATGGCTAAAACTTAGTGGAGGAAAGTGCAGTGCACCAAAACATAAGCTGACACAATCATGGAGAATGCGCCAGCATATATGCTCTTCTATCTATATTTTGCAAACCTGCTCTTGTCCCCTCCAGCTGCTCCATGTAGATTTGACGCCTGGCAAGGTGCATAACCCACTGACAAGCAGGCACACTCCTGCATGAGTTTTCACTCTCACTAGCAGGATGATACACATTCATTTGCATGTGCTCCACCTCTGACACACCGCCCACCCAACCACCCAGTCACCAGAGCCACCCACAAGCCAACTGGCTCCGTGATTTAATTTGCACAGTGCAGTCATCCAGGCAGCATGTCCTTCTCAATGGAATAATCTCTGGTTCCATGGAATCTTCCGCATTGGAATGCTGCGGAACAAAAAGGATTTAAACATTCAGCTTGCTAGCATTCAATGTACCTGCGGCTTGGCTCTAGCACATGGGTCTTCATCCTGTGGCCCTCCAGCTGCTGTGAAACTACACATCCCAGCATGCCCTGCCACAGTTTTGCTATTAAGGTATGCTAAAACTGAGGCAGGGCATGCTGGTATATGTAGTTCCACAGCAGCTGGAGGGTCGCAGGTTGAAGACCCATATTCTGGCATGCCTGTTCTATGATGCATGTTCCGTGATGTCACAATCAGCTTGGAATGGGGTGTCTAGCATGCATTTGCTGACAGCCACTTGAGGGAGACACACATCAGGAGATGCAGCATATCGGAGGTCTTCGATGCCTTTCCAGCAAATGCACACCACCAGCTGCTGGTCTGGACACAAAACAATACCCACAATTGAAGGCTCAAAATGCTCAACTACAGGATTAATGTAAGTAGTGAATTTAGGAATGAATTTAGAAGTAGGAAATTAAGTTAGTTCACAAGTACATTCAAATTCCGATCTAAAGTCTAGGTAGGCCTCACGTCCTGGCAGCCCCCAGCATTTAAAAATGCCTTGATTAGAGGTAGGTAATTAAATGTAGATAAGAAGTAGACACAAAATAACACTCCACAGAGCAATTATCAGGTGTCTTTATCAATTGTTGCATTTAAAAAATCAAGCAATTAGGGAACACAATGTTGCGACAATGTAACCCTATTTGCAAAATAGTACTAAATAAGTTTGTCGATGTAAGACATTTGCAAAGGCGCAAACAAAACACGCTGGAAAATGCAACTGAATCTGTTTTTGGAGGTTAGAATAGATGCAGGATCAAGTAGCTCAATGGGTAGGGTGTTTGATTAGAATTCAACAGGTTATAGATTTGAATCCTGGGTATGATAGTTTGAGGTGTTATTTAATAAAGTATGTTTATATATTAGTCACACATGGCTTACTTGTACAAATGGCATGTCACCAGTTAGTGCTGACTGCTGATATGCCATTTGCACAAACACGCCATGTGTGACTGTATATGCATTTAAGGAGGGCACCCCGGCAATACCACAAACCATTGAGTGTCAAGTATACTAGATATATCTTCATATCTCATGTGCTTTCTCTGAGACCAATCTTGTTATGCCCCTTCCCCACAAGGCATGCGCCTTTTGTCCATATTGCAAAAATGGGGAGGGGAGGGGGGGGGCATATAATTCTCTGTCACAGGGCACCAAAAAGTCTAGTTATGGCTCTGGTATGCATTATGTAATCTGGCAGACCATATCTCCAACACTGGCTGGTTGGAATAGAAATCCGGTTATCTATGTGAGCAAATGACCATCAACGATTTACTCTCAAACACTAGAAAATGGACAAACATGGTCCCCTAAACAAATTGGTTAAATTTTGGGTTTAACCAATTTGTGTAATGACCATTTTT
The DNA here is from genome assembly GCF_028390025.1 of Pseudophryne corroboree. Lineage (NCBI taxonomy): Eukaryota > Metazoa > Chordata > Amphibia > Anura > Myobatrachidae > Pseudophryne > Pseudophryne corroboree. Next base: position 21,675 of record NW_026969469.1, read on the forward strand.
GACCACTTTTCTAGTGTTTGGGAGCAAATGGTTAATTGACATTTGCTACTATACATTACCAGATCAGATTTTCATTCCATCCATCCAGACTGGATAGATAGCCTGACAGATAATTGTGTAGTGTACGCCCAGGATAACTGTCAGTTGTGCTTTCTTTTATGACGGCACATAAATGGGTGGGCAGATCCAGAGCAAGCACTGCCCACTCATGCATAGTTGTCAACTGATGTGAAGTTCCAGGGGGCAATCTCAGTTATAAAGAAAAGTATCTGGAAATTGTCCCTAGTTTAAAAAAAAAATAAAAAAAAATTGATCAACTCCATTTATTTAGTATGATATCCCAGCAGTCAGAACAACATACTTTATTAAATAACACATCTCAAACTACCATACCCAGGATTCAAACCTATAACCTGTTGAATTCTAATCAAACACCCTACCTATTGAGCTATTTGATCCTGCATAAAAATTGTGAACATTATATGAAGCTATTGGTACTTTGCAAAAAAAAAGTATCAGCATTACAACGCAGCAGATCCATGCAGTTTGCAGCCACACACTACATGTATCTGCTCAGCCACAATGCTGATTATTTCTTCACAAAGTACAAGGTGAGCTCCAAACAGAATTCTCTAGCTTAGAATTATACCTTTCTATGCCAAACCTAGAAGTCGGGCCCCCCACCATGGGATCCCCCAGAGGGAGGCCTGCACCGTCATGCGGCAGGCTTGTCCGTTTTGGAAGCAGGCTGATGGGCAGCCCAGGCTTGCTTCAGTCTGGGCTTGGCAGGTCTGGAAGCATGAGCTTGCTTTGGGTATGCCTGACCTTGGGTACGCTTTACCTGAGGGATGAAAGGGCCAAGGGAAAGTACTTTTAGCCTTCTGCGTGGTAGGAGTCATACGAGGTAGGCAAGCTGTTTTAGCAGTAGCCAGATCAGCTACAATCTTATTGAGGTCTTCTCCAAAGAGAGTGTCTCCCTTGAAAGGAAGCACCTCCAGGGTTTTCTTGGAATCCATATCCACCGACCAGGATCTCAAACAGCTGTATAAAGTATTACCTTGGAACTGGCTCTCCACTCCCCATTATCTGGTTATCATGGCTTCCTCCGCCAGTGTCCAGACTCGCTTGCTGAAGCTCGGCCACTTCTTCCTAGCAGCAGGCTCCTGGATCACTGGGCAGCAGAGGTGCTTGGGAGCCGGAAGGGGGCGGAGCAATCAGGCAGGCAGTTGCAGTGCTGCCCAGCTATCTGTGGTGTGAGAAGAAGCAGGGGCACCCCACCGCTGGCAGTGCTGCAGCTAGCGGTGGTGGCAGCGGCGAGGCTGCTGGGCTGGGTCTTGAAAAAGGTGGAAAGAAGGGTGTTACGGCATGGAATGTACAAACTGCGAGACCCTGCTGGTAGCGCCTTTGTCTATTTAGTAGGAAGGGCACGTAACAGCCGGGGGGCAATGTAGGAAGCCCCTTTAGGGCTGGAGCCCCTTCAGGGCTGGAGCCCGGCGGCAACTGACTCCGTTGTCTCTGGCAGTTCTGCCCCTGGACTAGAGGAATGGTCAAGAACATGGCAACATTTAATGCCAAAAAATGCAAAATCATACACGTCTCAAAAATGCAAAGGCTAACTATAATATTAAGGGCATTATAATGGCAAGAGGAAAGCTATCTAAGTATTACTATTTCAGGTGAGCAATGTAACAAAGCAATAGGAAAGGCAAGTCAGATGCTTGTTTGCATAGGTTAAAGAACCAGTAGCAGAAAAAAGTAATACAGGTTGAGTATCCCATATGCAAATATTCTGAAATACGGAATATTCCGAAATACGGACTTTTTTGAGTGAGACTGAGATAGTGAAACCTTTGTTTTTTGATGGCTCAGTGTACACAAACTTTGTTTAATACTCAAAGTTATTAAAAATATTGTATTAAATGAACTTCAGACTGTGTGTATAAGGTGTATATGACACATGAATGAATTCTGTGAATGTACACACACTTTGTTTAATGCACAAAGTTATAAAAAATATTGGCTAAAATGACCTTCAGGCTGTGTGTATAAGGTGTATATGAAACATAAATGCATTCTGTGCTTAGATTTAGGTCCCATCACCATAATATCTCGTTATGGTATGCAATTATTCCAAAATACAGAAAAATCCGATATCCAAAATTCCTCTGGTCCCAAGCATTTTGGATAAGGGATACTCAACCTGTAATGCCACTGTATAGGTCCTTGGTACAGCCACATTTAGAATCCTGTGTTCAGTTCCAGAAGCCATATCTCCAGAAGGCTGTAAATACATTAGGGCAACTAAAATTGTGCATGGCCTACATCACAAAACTTACCTGGAAATACTAAAAGATTATGTGTATAGTTTGGAGAAGGGAAGAGGGAACATACAGTAATAGAAACATTTAAATATATAGGGAGGAATGTAATAGGGTGTGAGAATCAGAAAGTGAGAGATTTTGTGTTTTTTCCTGTTGTTTTTTTTTTTTTTTATTGTTTGTTTTTTAAAGTGGCAATCCTTTACATGGCAAAACCAGGTTGATATTTGCCATGTAAAGGATTGCCACCGTGGGCATGTGTAGAAGGGGCACTGCTACTGTTGGCATTATGTGTGTAAGCTGCACTGATATGGTGGTTATGTGTATAAAGGGCACTGCGACTGTGGGTATTATTATTATTATTATTATTATTATTATTACATGCGGTGTAATGACAATAAGATAGTGCTACTGTGTGGCGTATTTTGATTTGGGGTGCTATTGTGTGGCCATGCCCCTTCCTTGTGATACCACACCGTCTTTTTTTAAGGAGCGCACTGTCCCTTTATTAAGTATTGGAGAGAGGGCCCAAATTAATAGTTTGCAGGGAGGCGCCAAACACCCTAGCACTGGCCCTTTGGTAGGGGACAGGATTTGCTTCTGCTTGTGCACATATGTTATGATTGCCAGCCAACAGCACTGGTTTTGCCTATAACACTAACTATAAATATTTTGAATTGGTCCTGGACCACCAATCCAAGGCACCCCTGCAAGTGTCCTGAGGCACCCCAGGGTGCAGTTTGAGAACCACTGGTCTAGTGAGTACCCAGGATAATTATTGTAGCTGGTCTGCGGGTAACAGCTCTCAGATCCACTTCTAGAAAAAATGCAGCAATGTAATTTGAGTGACAAACTGCAGAGATGAACCCTTTCTGTGACTGCTGCACAGGGATCACACAAACTCTATTCATAGGGCTGACTTCACTTAGGGGAGATGTTCTCACCCCGCAAAGAAGTGCGAGTATATACCGCACTTACGGTACCATTGGATTTACAGATATTTTCTTGCAATACACTATGGGGTTCATTCTGAGTTGATTGCTCGCTAGCAGTTTTTAGCAGCCATGCAAACGCATTGTCGCTGCCCACTGGAGAGTGTATATTCACTTTGGAGAAGTGCGAACACTTGAGCAGCAGAGCGCCTGCAAAATCGTTTCAAAATAAGACCAGCACTGTAGTTACACTTCGTGTGCGTTGATTCTAACAACCGAGGGACGGCTTTTGATGTCACACACCCATCCAGCGAATGCCCAGCCACGTCTGCATTTCTTCTGCCACGCCTGCATTTTTCCAAGCACTCCCTGAAAACGGTCAGTTGACACCCAGAAACGCCCTCTTTCTGTCAATCTCCTTGTGGCCTGTTCTGTGATTGGAATAATCGCTAGAACTAGTGCAAAACCACAATGGACTTTGTACCCGTACGATGCGCATGCACATTACGGAGCATGCGCATGCACAGATTAGCCATTTTTTTTCAACTGATTGCTACGCAGCGAACAACGGCAGCAAGCGATCAACTCGGAATGACCCCCTATATACATAGAAACATGGATTTTTACTGCAGGAATTATGGTTAGTTTAGGGGTATCGGTTAGGGTCAACAGAGGTGTAGCTAGGGGTCCAAGCGCCCCTGGCAAAGTAAGGGACTAGCGCCCCCCCTTTCGATAAAGCATTGCAGTCCATTGGCGGTTACCATGTTGGAGCCACAGCAACTGACCCCCTCCCCCACACGCTGCCCTACATCATCGGCTGGGATTCACTGTTGGTGTGAAGCCACTGGGAACATTCTGGTAGCATTAGCAGCAGTCTGTGTCATAGATAGGGAAGGCAGAAGGTTAACTAGCTAAAAGCAGTCTGTTGGCAGCAGAGGCTGGGCGGGGGGCTGAGAATGAGCCAACGCTGATCAGTGTCCAGTCTGCTCAGACAAAAATATTTTGTGATCAGGGCTGGTTCTAGACCAAAGGAGCCAATGGCAAAAATTTCCTTTGGCACCCCCCCCCCCCCCCCACACACACACACACATACACACACACACACACACACACCAAAAAAGAACATATCCCAGTTTAACATAATGCTATGTGGTGCAAGGTGTGGAGCTGGTCACTTGTATCAGACCTCTGACATTTGCCTTTTCACCCATATTGCATACTTTTTCTTGCAGGTTGTGTCTTAATTCAAGAAGTGTTCTAAGTACTTCAGCTTAGTATCTTTACTGACCCCTCTTTACCCCACACTACATAACTGACCCCTCTATACCCTACACTACATCACTGACCTTTCTATAACCATCACTGCATTACTGACCCCTCTATACAGTACACTGACCTCTATATACCTGCTAGTACATCCCTGATGCCTATATTCCCTAAGCTAAATCCCTGACGCCTCTATTCCCTACGCTACATTCCTGATGCCTCTATAACCTACGCTACATCCCTGACGCCTCTATACCCTACGCTACATCCCTGACGCCTCTATACAGTACAATGCATTACTGATCCCTCTAGACCATACATCCTCATTACATCAGAGAGATAGTGAAACACTGGAAAAAATAAGGATAAAGTGGACTACAGAAACTGATGCTCTAAACAAAGGAGAGAGAGAGAAAAGCACAAGGGAAAGTGGGCAATCGGAACACCATAGAGAGAGGAGAGATAGAAATGCCTGAAAAAGTAAAGGGGGTTGGGTATGGCATCCGGCGCTCGGGATTCCAGCAGTCACATGATACCTAATCCTAATCCTAACCCTCTGGGGGGGGTGGCGGATAGGGCTAACCCTCAGGGGGTGGCAGCTAGGACTAACCCCCCCCCTCCTAGTGCCTTCCCTAACACCCCCTCCCCCGGTCCTAACCCTCCCTCCAATACTCGCCTTCGGGATGTTGGCTGTCTGTGTGCCGGCACCAGTCTCCCAAGTGGTGTCAGGATTCCAACATCGGTCAAATGACCGCCGGTATACCGTCTGCCGGGATGGTAAATGTATCCTGAGGACAGGTAGTGAGTGTGGAGGGATAGGTGGTTCAGTAAAATGTAACAGCTCAAACTGCGATCATTCACTGATAAATTGATTTATAGCTCTCCCTTTTTAACCATTGCAGTCATAAAAGCAATGTTTTTTAAACTTTTAAATAAAGCTTGTTAGCATCCCCAGCACACTGTATATGCTGGGAGATGTAGTTCTCAATATGAAAACATTTAATTACTGTATGAACTCTAATTCCCCAACTGAAACCTCTCACAAACACACACTCCTAAATCTAGTACACACACACACACATTTCCCCAGTACTGACAACTCTCATCACTTCCACACACTGACAACTCCCTCCTGCTCCTCTCCCCACTGACACTGACAGCTCCCTCACAGTCACACACATCCTCCACCCCCCCACCCCCCACACACACACACTGATAGCACACATGCACAAATCCCCCCCTCCTCGACACTAACTGTCACGGACTGCTTGGGCAGCAGGGGGCAGGCTCTGACTTGAAGTGCTGAAATTCAACAGCTCTCTCGAACTTGCAAGGCATGGCTGTGCAGCTGTCTCCAGCCATCTCCTTGCCCACTGTGTAATTTGTGGCGTTCTCTGATGTTCCCCGCTCTGCCTCTACAACTGGCACATAATGTACAGCAGTGGTGACTCCTGAGTATGGGCCTGGAGAACTCCGCCTACCGGGGGGTAGGGATTAATAATTTCAAAGGGGCAGAGCTAGGAGTGAAGCAGTGGACAGCAGTTGAGGGGCGTTTCAAACTGTAACAGGGTTGGGACAATTTCAGTATCCTTCCCTCACCGTCTAATTGGTCAGTCCCACGCTGATTGCCATAGCGCCCTTTCGAGACTGCAGAACTCTATCCCTTAGCCACGGTTGGCACAGCTGGATGGTGCCCCTGGCAAGTGCCATCCTGGCCAAGGGGTAGATACGCCCCTGAGGGTCAGGGCCAGCAACAGAAATCTCGGGGCCCAGTACACTGATATCTCTGGGGCCCCCTCAACCCCCCCTTAACTTGGCAGAGGGATCTTTAAAAAAAAATGGAGCCTTTGACTCGGACCGTCAGTGAGGCCGGCAGGTGGTTTTCATACTGGGCTATCCAGCTCTTCGGTGGCGGTGGCAGGGACATTCAGAAAAGGGCCAGCACAGCAACATGCATAATAATGGCAATACAGTATGGACCACAGGGACTGGACAAAGTGATGGGGTAAAAGGAGGGGGGAGGGTTTAGTTGGCCTATTAATTGTTTTCCTGCTTAAATTGAGCAGTTGGTGGATACACTTTAAAAAGCAATATTGGCACTGTGGCCCCATTATTTCTGTTCTTAATACTTGGAGCCCTGAACAAGTGTCCCCTTTGTCCCCCCTGTCAGCGGGCCTGTTCAGGCGTTACCTATGGAGAAGCTGCGACATGACATCCTAGGACACGATACTGCACCATGCATCACCATTATATTTCAGTGTGCCTTGTCAATATTTAAATCTTGTTCTGTGTGACGTGAGTTGTAAATGGTTGAAAATCTCTGTGCTACAGTATCGTCACCATGTAGTTATAACAACACCGCAAAACCACCAAAAGACGTGTTTTGGTAGAGGGACTGCTGGAGGGGCCCATTGGGGCCCCCAGTTTGCTACCCCACCCCAGTATACCTGTGCTGTAGCCAGTGGAAGGGGCACTATCTTCCCGGTGATCTCTTCGGGAAGATGGTGCCGCACATAGAAAGCAAAGACTCTGGCTGCACTCTCCTGCCCTCGCTCTAAGCAAGGTGATCGGGCCACAAAAGGACCCCTGTCGGACCCCTGCCGGACCCCGGCCTGTGGGCCACAAAAGGATGCATTGGGGGCGGCATGCGGCCCATGGGTTTGACACCCCTGCCCTAGAGTATCAAAATTTGTTTCACGGCACCCCTAGGCCAAAGTTTTTTTTATTGAGAAATTCAGAAAAAAATATAAAATTAAGTAAATTGTGTTTATAGCATGTCATCCTCAGGTTCAGTTATGTTGTGAGGGAATGGTTTTGCCAATTTAATAAAGTATAAATAATTTTAATTGGTCCTGGACCACCAAACTATGCTACCAGTGCAAGAACCCCAGTTTGGAAACTACTGCCATAAAATAAACCTTTTTTGTTTTTTTTAAACTACATGTAATACACCTTAGAGCTCTGTTCCTAAAAGGTTTTAAACCCTTGCATACAGTAAACTACACATATTTAAAAATCCTACACCGGGCACAAGTGCTCACGGGCCAATTTCATGGCAGTCTCGGATAGGAGGGCATTGTGGATTCACCAAGGGAATGCTGATGCTGACTCCAAGAAGAAAGGGAGTCTCTTCCCTATGAAGGTGAAGCCTTGTTTGGCGACGGCCTAGTTAATTTGATCTCGGCAGCTCCCGCAGGTAAGTCATCCTTCTTGCCCTATGTTCCCTCCCAACGGATGAAGACGCATCATTATCTGACGCAGTCATTTTGGCCCAATAGATATGCAAGAAGTTAAGATTCCCCTTTCTTTGCAGGTAGAGGAAGGAAAAGAGGGAAGAGGTCTGTAGCCTCTTCAAGATCGCAGGAGCAGAGATCGTCCTCTGCTTCTGCCAAATCCACTGCATGACGCTGGGGCTCTCTTGCAGGAGCCCGCACCAGTGGGGGGCACGTCTAAAACTCTTCAGTCAGTTCTGGATTCATTCGGACCTGGACTCGTGGGTTTTACAAATAGTGTCCCAAGGGTACAAACTGGGGTTTCAAGACGTTCCCCCTCACCGATTGTTCAAATCAGCCTTAGTCAGCAGGGAGAAGGTTTTTATTCAAGCCTCTTCGTGGTCCCGAAGCCGGACGGCTCAGTCAGACCAATCTTAAATCTGAAATCCCTTAATTTCTACCTAAAGAAATTCAATTTCAAGATGGAATCTCTCAGGGTAGTGATCTCCAGTCCGGGGGATAAAGGAGATTTCATGGTTTTGGTAGACATAAAGGATGCCTACTTATATGTTCCCATTTAGCCACTGCATCAAGCTACCTGAGGTTTGCAATTCAGGATTGTCATTACCAATTTCAGACGTTGCCGTTTGGTCTGTCCACGGCTCCGAGGATTTTCACCAGGGTGATGGCGGAAATGATGGTTCTCCTTCGCAAGCAAGGAGTCACAATTATCCCGTACTTGGATGATCTCCTGATAAAGGCGAGATCCAGGGACCAGTTGGTGCAAAACATCTACTCTCCCTGACAGTTCTTCAACAACATGGTTGGCTCCTAAACTTGCCAAAATCGCAGTTGGTCCCAATGACGCGGTTGTTGTTTTTGGGAGTGATACTGGACACAGAAGAGGTTTTCTTCTAGTGGAAAGGCTCTGGAGATCCAGAGTCTGGTCAAACAAATTCTGAAACCAGCAAGAGTGTTAATCCATCAATGCATTCAGTTGCTGGGGAAGATGGTTGCGGCCTACGAGGCCATTCAGTTTGGCAGGTTCCATGCCAGAGTGTTCCAGTGGGACCTGTTGGACAAGTGGTCCGGATCCCACCTACACATGCACCGGAGGATAATCCTGTCTTCCAAGACCAGAATCTCACTCCATTGGTGGCTGCACAGTTCTCACCACCTAGAGGGGCGATGGTTCGGGATCCAGGACGGGATCCTAGGGACCACGGATGCAACCCTCCGAGTCTGGAGAGCAGTCACACAGGGGGAAAACATCCAAGGAAGATGGTCAAGTCTTCCTTGGATGTTTTCATCTCCACATAAATGTTCTGGAGTTAAGGGCCATTTAATAACTGCAGACACAGTACGCACTGGGACGGGTGCCCAGCATCCTCTACGGACTAAGAGAAAAGGATTTACCGGTAGGTATTAAAATCCTATTTTCTCTAACGTCCTAGAGGATGCTGTGGACTCCGTAAGGACCATGGGGATAGACGGGCTCCGCAGGAGACATGGGCACTTTAAGAAAGACTTTAGTTCTGGGTGTGCACTGGCTCCTCCCTCTATGCCCCTCCTCCAGAACTCAGTTTGATACTGTACCCAGTGGAGACTGGGTGCTTTTCAGGAGCTCTCCTGAGCTTTCTGACAGAAAGTATTTTGTTAGGTTTTTAATTTTCAGGGAGCACTGCTGGCAACAGACTCCCTCATCGAGGGACTGAGTGGAGAGAAGCAGCCCTGCTCTCTGAGTTGCAAGGTCCTGCTTCTTAGGCTACTGGACACCATTAGCTCCAGTGGGATTGGTACGCAGGATCTCACCCTCGCCGTCCGTCCCAGAGCCGCGCCGCCGTCCCCCTCGCAGAGCCGGAAGATAGAAGCCGGGTGAGTATGAGAAGAAAAGAAGACTTCAGAGGCGGCAGAAGACTTCATGATCTTCACTAAGGTAACGCATAGCACTGCAGCTGTGCGCCTTTGCTCCCATACACCTCACATACTCCGGTCACTGTAAGGGTGCAGGGCGCAGGGGGGGCGCCCTGGGCAGCAATATAAACCTCTTTCGCAAAAATATAACATATATACAGCTGGGCACTTTATATATGTATAAGCCCCCACCAATTTTACAGTTTAAGCGGGACAGAAGCCCGCCTCCGAGGGGGCGGGGCTTCTCCCTCAGCACTCACCAGCGCCATTTTTTCTCCACAGCACCGCTGAGAGGAAGCTCCCCGGACTCTACCCTGCTTATACCACGTTAGACAAGAGGGTTGAAAAGAGGGGTGGGGGGGGCACATAATTCGCAAATTACATACAGCAGCACTACTGGGCAAACATTAAGTTACTGTTTTATTCCTGGGTTATATAGCGCTGGGGGGTGTGCTGGCATACTCTCTCTCTGTCTCTCCAAAGGGCCTTGTGGGGAAACTGTCTTCAGAAAAAGCATTCCCTGTGTGTGTAGTGTGTCGGTACACGTGTGTCGACATGTCTGAGGAAGAAGGCTATATTAGAGAGGAGCGGGAGCAAATGAATGTGGTGTCTCCGCCGACAGCTGATTGGATGGATATGTGGAATGTTTTAAATGCTAGTGTAAACTCATTGCACAAAAGATTAGACAAGGCAGAAGCTTTGGGACAGTCAGGGTTTCAACCCATGCCTGATCCTATGTTGCAGGGACTGTCAGGGTCTCATAAGCGCCCACTATCCCAGATTGTTGACACAGATACCGACACGGATTCTGACTCCAGTGTCGATTACGATGATGCAAAGTTACAGCCAAAATTGGCAAAATCCATTCGATTTATGATTATGGCAATAAAAGATGTTTTGCACATCACAGAGGAACCCCCTGTCGCTGACAAGAGGGTACATATGTACAAGGGAAAGAAGCCTGAGGTAACCTTTCCCCCATCACACGAGCTGAACGAGTTATGTGAAAAAGCTTGGGAATCTCCAGATAAAAGACTGCAGATTTCCAAAAGGATTCTTATGGCGTATCCTTTCCCATCAACGGATAGGTTACGATGGGAATGCTCCCCTAGGGTGGACAAAGCATTAACACGCTTATCCAAGAAGGTAGCCCTCCCGTCCCAGGATACGGCTACCCTCAAAGAGTGTGCTGACCGCAAACAGGAGATTACCCTGAAGTCCATTTATACACATTCAGGTACCTTACTCAGACCGGCAATTGCGTCGGCCTGGGTGTGTAGTAGAGATGAGCGGGTTCGGTTCCTCGGAATCCGAACCCGCCCGAACTTCATGTTTTTTTTCACGGGTCCGAGCGACTCGGATCTTCCCGCCTTGCTCGGTTAACCCGAGCGCGCCCGAACGTCATCATGACGCTGTCGGATTCTCGCGAGACTCGGATTCTATATAAGGAGCCGCGCGTCGCCGCCATTTTCACACGTGCATTGAGATTGATAGGGAGAGGACGTGGCTGGCGTCCTCTCCATTTAGATTAGAAGAGAGAGAGTGAGATTGATTTGAGACAGAGACACTTGATTTACTGGAGCTTAGGAGTACTGTAGAGAGTGCAGAGTTTAGTAGTGACTGACCACAGTGACCACCAGACAGTGCAGTTTTATTTAATATAATCCGTTCTCTGCCTGAAAAAAACGATACACAGTGACTCAGTCACATACCATATCTGTGTGCACTGCTCAGCCCAGTGTGCTGCATCATCTATGTATATATCTGACTGTGCTCACACAGCTTATAATTGTGGGGGAGACTGGGGAGCAGTGCCAGTTATAGGTTATAGCAGGAGCCAGGAGTACATATTATTAAAATTAAACAGTGCACACTTTTGCTGCAGGAGTGCCACTGCCAGTGTGACTGACCAGTGACCTGACCACACTGACCACCAGTATAGTTAGTAGTATACTATATTGTGATTGCCTGAAAAAGTTAAACACTCGTCGTGTGACTTGTGTGGTGTTTTTTTTTTTATTCTATAAAAAACTCATTCTGCTGACAGACAGTGTCCAGCAGGTCCGTCATTATATAATATATACCTGTCCGGCTGCAGTAGTGATATATATATATTTTTTATATCATTATTTATCATCCAGTCGCAGCAGACACAGTACGGTAGTTCACGGCTGTAGCTACCTCTGTGTCGGCACTCGGCAGTCCATCCATAATTGTATACCACCTACCCGTGGTTTTTTTTTCTTTCTTCTTTATACATACATACTACATCTCTTTATCAACCAGTCTATATTAGCAGCAGACACAGTACAGTAGTCCACGGCTGTAGCTACCTCTGTGTCGGCACTCGGCAGTCCATCCATAATTGTATACCACCTACCCGTGGTTTTTTTTTCTTTCTTCTTTATACATACATACTACATCTCTTTATCAACCAGTCTATATTAGCAGCAGACACAGTACAGTACGGTAGTCCACGGCTGTAGCTACCTCTGTGTCGGCACTCGGCAGTCCGTCCATAATTGTATACCACCTACCCGTGGTTTTTTTTTCTTCTTTATACATACATACTACATCTCTTTATCAACCAGTCTATATTAGCAGCAGACACAGTACAGTAGTCCACGGCTGTAGCTACCTCTGTGTCGGCACTCGGCAGTCCATCCATAATTGTATACCACCTACCCGTGGTTTTTTTTTCTTTCTTCTTTATACATACATACTACATCTCTTTATCAACCAGTCTATATTAGCAGCAGACACAGTACAGTACGGTAGTCCACGGCTGTAGCTACCTCTGTGTCGGCACTCGGCAGTCCGTCCATAATTGTATACCACCTACCCGTGGTTTTTTTTTCTTTCTTCTTTATACATACATACTACATCTCTTTATCAACCAGTCTATATTAGCAGCAGACACAGTACAGTAGTCCACGGCTGTAGCTACCTCTGTGTCGGCACTCGGCAGTCCATCCATAATTGTATACCACCTACCCGTGGTTTTTTTTTCTTTCTTCTTTATACATACATACTACATCTCTTTATCAACCAGTCTATATTAGCAGCAGGCACAGTACAGTACGGTAGTCCACGGCTGTAGCTACCTCTGTGTCGGCACTCGGCAGTCCGTCCATAATTGTATACCACCTACCCGTGGTTTTTTTTTCTTTCTTCTTTATACATACTACATCTCATTATCATCCAGTCTATATTAGCAGCAGACACAGTACAGTACGGTAGTCCACGGCTGTAGCTACCTCTGTGTCGGCACTCGGCAGTCCGTCCATAATTGTATACCACCTACCCGTGGTTTTTTTTTTTCTTTCTTCTTTATACATACTGCGCATTGGAAAATTCATGGCTATGCCGTGTAGATGATGGTCTAACAGGAGGCTTTAAAATTTTCTTTCTAGTGTCCTTCGTTTGGGAGAAAAATGCAATGGTACAAGACAGCTTTACCTTGCCAATATCTCTCTTTTGCAAAGAGCTGCGCATTGGAAAATTCAGGGCTATGTCGTGTAGATGATGGCCTAACAGTAGGCTTTAAAATTTTCTTTCTAGTGTCCTTCGTTTGGGAGAAAAATGCAAAGGTACAAGACAGCTTTTCCTTGCCAATATCTCTCTTTTGCAAAGAGCTGCGCATTGGAAAATTCAGGGCTATTTCGTGTAGATGATGGTCTAACAGGAGGCTTTAAAATTTTCTTTCTAGTGTCCTTCGTTTGGGAGAAAAATGCAATGGTACAAGACAGCTTTACCTTGCCAATATCTCTCTTTTGCAAAGAGCTGCGCATTGGAAAATTCAGGGCTATGTCGTGTAGATGATGGCCTAACAGTAGGCTTTAAAATTTTCTTTCTAGTGTCCTTCGTTTGGGAGAAAAATGCAAAGGTACAAGACAGCTTTTCCTTGCCAATATCTCTCTTTTGCAAAGAGCTACGCATTGGAAAATTCAGGGCTATGTCGTGTAGATGATGGCCTAACAGGAGGCTTTAAAATTTTCTTTCTAGTGTCCTTCGTTTGGGAGAAAAATGCAAATGGAAAAGACAGCTTTTCCTTGCCAATATCTCTCTTTTGCAAAGAGCTACGCATTGGAAAATTCAGGGCTATGTCATGTAGATGATGGCCTAACAGGAGGCTTTAAAATTTTAATTCTAGTGTCCTTCGTTTGGGAGAAAAATGCAAAGGTACAAGATAGCTTTTCCTTGCCAATATCTCTCTTTTGCAAAGAGCTGCGCATTGGAACATTCAGGGCTATGTCGTGTAGATGATGGCCTAACAGGAGGCTTTAAAATTTTCTTTCTAGTGTCCTTCGTTTGGGAGAAAAATGCAATGGTACAAGACAGCTTTTCCTTGCCAATATCTCTCTTTTGCAAAGAGCTGCGCATTGGAAAATTCAGGGCTATTTCGTGTAGATGATGGCCTAACAGGAGGCTTTAAAATTTTCTTTCTAGTGTCCTTCGTTTGGGAGAAAAATGCAAAGGTACAAGACAGCTTTTCCTTGCCAATATCTCTCTTTTGCAAAGAGCTACGCATTGGAAAATTCAGGGCTATGTCGTGTAGATGATGGCCTAACAGGAGGCTTTAAAATTTTCTTTCTAGTGACCTTCGTTTGGGAGAAAAATGCAATGGTACAAGACAGCTTTTCCTTGCCAATATCTCTCTTTTGCAAAGAGCTACGCATTGGAAAATTCAGGGCTATGTCGTGTAGATGATGGCCTAACAGGAGGCTTTAAAATTTTCTTTCTAGTGACCTTCGTTTGGGAGAAAAATGCAATGGTACAAGACAGCTTTTCCTTGCCAATATCTCTCTTTTGCAAAGAGCTGCGCATTGGAAAATTCAGGGCTATGTCGTGTAGATGATGGCCTAACAGGAGGCTTTAAAATTTTAATTCTAGTGTCCTTCGTTTGGGAGAAAAATGCAAAGGTACAAGACAGCTTTTCCTTGCCAATATCTCTCTTTTGCAAAGAGCTACGCATTGGAAAATTCAGGGCTATGTCGTGTAGATGATGGCCTAACAGGAGGCTTTAAAATTTTCTTTCTAGTGTCCTTCGTTTGGGAGAAAAATGCAATGGTACAAGACAGCTTTTCCTTGCCAATATCTCTCTTTTGCAAAGAGCTGCGCATTGGAAAATTCAGGGCTATGTCGTGTAGATGATGGCCTAACAGGAGGCTTTAAAATTTTCTTTCTAGTGTCCTTCGTTTGGGAGAAAAATGCAAAGGGAAAAGACAGCTTTTCCTTGCCAATATATCTCTTTTGCAAATAGCTACGCATTGGAAAATTCAGGGCTATGTCGTGTAGATGATGGCCTAACAGGAGGCTTTAAAATTTTAATTCTAGTGTCCTTCGTTTGGGAGAAAAATGCAAAGGTACAAGATAGCTTTTCCTTGCCAATATCTCTCTTTTGCAAAGAGCTGCGCATTGGAAAATTCAGGGCTATGTCGTGTAGATGATGGCCTAACAGGAGGCTTTAAAATTTTCTTTCTAGTGTCCTTCGTTTGGGAGAAAAATGCAATGGTACAAGACAGCTTTTCCTTGCCAATATCTCTCTTTTGCAAAGAGCTGCGCATTGGAAAATTCAGGGCTATTTCGTGTAGATGATGGCCTAACAGGAGGCTTTAAATTTTTCTTTCTAGTGTCCTTCGTTTGGGAGAAAAATGCAAAGGTACAAGACAGCTTTTCCTTGCCAATATCTCTCTTTTGCAAAGAGCTACGCATTGGAAAATTCAGGGCTATGTCGTGTAGATGATGGCCTAACAGGAGGCTTTAAAATTTTCTTTCTAGTGACCTTCGTTTGGGAGAAAAATGCAATGGTACAAGACAGCTTTTCCTTGCCAATATCTCTCTTTTGCAAAGAGCTGCGCATTGGAAAATTCATGGCTATGCCGTGTAGATGATGGTCTAACAGGAGGCTTTAAAATTTTCTTTCTAGTGTCCTTCGTTTGGGAGAAAAATGCAAAGGTACAAGACAGCTTTTCCTTGCCAATATCTCTCTTTTGCAAAGAGCTACGCTTTGGAAAATTCAGGGCTATGTCGTGTAGATGATGGCCTAACAGGAGGCTTTAAAATTTTCTTTCTAGTGACCTTCGTTTGGGAGAAAAATGCAATGGTACAAGACAGCTTTTCCTTGCCAATATCTCTCTTTTGCAAAGAGCTACGCATTGGAAAATTCAGGGCTATGTCGTGTAGATGATGGCCTAACAGGAGGCTTTAAAATTTTCTTTCTAGTGACCTTCGTTTGGGAGAAAAATGCAATGGTACAAGACAGCTTTTCCTTGCAATTATCTCTCTTTTGCAAAGAGCTGCGCATTGGAAAATTCAGGGCTATGTCGTGTAGATGATGGCCTAACAGGAGGCTTTAAAATTTTAATTCTAGTGTCCTTCGTTTGGGAGAAATATGCAATGGTACAAGACAGCTTTACCTTGCCAATATCTCTCTTTTGCAAAGAGCTACGCATTGGAAAATTCAGGGCTATGTCGTGTAGATGATGGCCTAACAGGAGGCTTTAAAATTTTCTTTCTAGTGACCTTCGTTTGGGAGAAAAATGCAAAGGTACAAGACAGCTTTTCCTTGCCAATATCTCTCTTTTGCAAAGAGCTGCGCATTGAAAAATTCAGGGCTATGTCGTGTAGATGATGGCCTAACAGGAGGCTTTAAAATTTTCTTTCTAGTGACCTTCGTTTGGGAGAAAAATGCAAAGGTACAAGACAGCTTTTCCTTGCCAATATCTCTCTTTTGCAAAGCGCTGCGCATTGGAAAATTCAGGGCTATGTCGTGTAGATGATGGCTTAACTGGAGGCTTTAAAATTTTCTTTCTAGTGACCTTCGTTTGGGAGAAAAATGCAAAAGGTACAAGACAGCTTTTCCTTGCCAATATCTCTCTTTTGCAAAGAGCTGCGCATTGGAAAATTCAGGGCTATATCGTGTAGATGATGGCCTAACATGAGGCTTTAAAATTTTAATTCTAGTGTCCTTCGTTTGGGAGAAAAATGCAAAGGTACAAGACAGCTTTTCCTTGCCAATATCTCTCTTTTGCAAAGAGCTGCGCATTGGAAAATTCATGGCTATGCCGTGTAGATGATGGTCTAACAGGAGGCTTTAAAATTTTCTTTCTAGTGACCTTCGTTTGGGAGAAAAATGCAATGGTACAAGACAGCTTTTCCTTGCCAATATCTCTCTTTTGCAAAGAGCTGCGCATTGGAAAATTCAGGGCTATGTCGTGTAGATGATGGCCTAACAGGAGGCTTTAACATTTTCTTCTAGTGTCCTTCGTTTGGGAGAAAAATGCAATGGTACAAGACAGCTTTTCCTTGCCAATATCTCTCTTTTGCAAAGAGCTACGCATTGGAAAATTCAGGGCTATGTCGTGTAGATGATGGCCTTACAGGAGGCTTTAAAATTTTCTTTCTAGTGACCTTCGTTTGGGAGAAAAATGCAAAGGTACAAGACAGCTTTTCCTTGCCAATATCTCTCTTTTGCAAAGAGCTGCGCATTGGAAAATTCAGGGCTATATCGTGTAGATGATGGCCTAACAGGGGGCTTTAAAATTTTCTTTCTAGTGTCCTTCGTTTGGGAGAAAAATGCAATGGTACAAGACAGCTTTTCCTTGCCAATATCTCTCTTTTGCAAAGAGCTGCGCATTGGAAAAATCAGGGCTATTTCGTGTAGATGATGGCCTAACAGGAGGCTTTAAAATTTTCTTTCTAGTGTCCTTCGTTTGGGAGAAAAATGCAAAGGTACAAGACAGCTTTTCCTTGCCAATATCTCTCTTTTGCAAAGAGCTGCGCATTGGAAAATTCAGGGCTATGTCGTGTAGATGAATGCCTAACAGGAGGCTTTAAAATTTTCTTTCTAGTGTCCTTTGTTTGGGAGAAAAATGCAATGGTACAAGACAGCTTTTCCTT